>NW_006293530.1:393172-400639 GCF_000327345.1 Myotis davidii | reverse complement strand
TTTTTACCTGAGGGATTTCTAATTCAAGAAAATATGCCTAAATTCATTTAATCAATAAATTTATGCCCTTATTTTTTAAAATGCTAAGTAATTAAAATTAGCCTATGCATATCTTAAGTGCATTATCGTAGGCAAGCTCAGGCTAAATTACTAGGCTATTACTACAAGTTACTTCCAGACACAACATCACTGAAAAGTGTTTACTACTTAGAACTTTCCAAAAATTGAACATAGTTCTTATATGTCATGCTGGAATTGAGTTTTCTATCACTCGAGATGTTCAAGCTGAAGAAAGGCATCACCTTTAAGAATGAAATAGAATATACAAGCTTTGGATGGGAACAATTGGTCAGTTGGCTTCTAAACTTATTTCACTAGATGCATTATATCATTTCTTAATTTCTCATATATCTTCCTATAACTAAAAATCAGAGAGCCATTTATGTTGGGGCTGATTACATCACTTCCTTCTTATTTTTTAACTTTCTAACCATATGATTTAAAAATAGCTATACTAATAAAGAGCTGATATGCTAATGATCGATATACCATAACGGTAATGATCAGGTCATAGCACATTAGCTGGGGCGTTGTTCTGGAGACAGAGTGGAAGTGGGGAGGGGCCTGGAGGATGTGGGACCATCCTGTGCTCGGGAGAGTAGGGGTGAGAGCACATACCACCCCCCTCACCAGTCCTTCACCACCCACAGCTCACACACTGAGTGCCAGGGGAAGGAGCACAGTGCAGCAGGAGGGAGGCTTCCACGCTCTCCTCTAGCGCCATGACTTGACAGAGCTGCAGCGTTGTTCCAGAGACAGAGCGGAAGTAGAGAGATGCCCAGAGAAGGCAGGACCAACCCTAGGCTACTGAGGGTGGGGCTTGAAGAGGCCAGAGAAGGGCAGAGGGTTTGGAGGCTTGGCCAAGTGCGCTGGAGCTTTGCGTGGAGAGGTTTGGGTGTCAAGGCAGGTGGTGCCACATGATTTCAAACTGCGCGCTATACACATATATATATATATTTAGTGAATAGAGTGTAGGTCTGTGGACTGAAGGTTCCAAGCTTCAATTCTGGCCAAGGGCACATATGTGGGTTGCAGGCTCAATCCCCAGTGTGGGGAGTGCAGGAGGCAGCCAATCAAGATTCTCTCTCATCATTGATGCTCCTATCTCTTTTTCCCTCTCCCTTCCTCTCTGAAATCAATAAAAATATATAAAAATATTTGTAGTTAGAACAGGATTAACCCACTACCTGCTTTTGTACATAAAGTTTAATTGGAACACAGTTGCTCATTTTGCGGGGGGGGTAATGTCTGCACTGTTTTCCTATAGTGGCAGAATTGCACAGTTGCAATTGAGATGAAGTGGCCTTATAAAGCCAAATATATTTGTTATCTCTTAAAAAAATGTTTGATGACCTCTGGTCTAAAAACCTATTTGAAATATCAGTATGATTTCAACACACTATCCAAGCATCATTCCCAAAACATTGTGATTATTTCATAAAATAAAAATACGAGATTAGTGATTATAAAGAAAAATATGGCTGACTGGTGTCATCTACACTAATAAAAGAAAATTATGCAAATTGACCATACCTTTGCAACGCACACAAGCCAATCAGAAGTGAGTATGTAAATTAATGCAACAAAGCTGGAAGGTTAATTTGCATATGCAGGTGCTGTGCGCTGGGGATGAGGCAGGACACCTGCACCGCCCCATGTGTGTGTGTGTGTGTGTGTGTGTGTATATATATGTTATGGAAAGTGTCCCCTCAGGAGTTAGATCGGGAGACCAGGAGTTCGCTTGCTTGCTATGACATGCGCTGACCACCAGGGGATGGCATGGAATGAAGGAAGGCCCCAGCCGGCTGCCAGAAGGCCCCAATCGGCCCTGATCACCGGCCAGGCCTAGGAACCATACTGTGCACTAGTTTGCTTATAAATAACAGAGCTTTGTATTAGCATTCTCATGCTGAAATGGTTTTTAAAGTATACTAGCATATAAACTCTTAACACATTGTATGTGGGAAACGGATTTCTACGTTTTACGTTGACTGGTAGTAGAGCGTGGGACACGTATTAATACATTTTTTATAGACTAGCAGTAGAATGTGGGTAATGTATAAATACATTTATTTTTATACTTTTTTTATTGCTCTAAAGTGATGCTAATATGCAGATATACAAATTCCAAAGGACAAAATTTGGGTCTCTAACACATACAGTGATGAATTATGTATGTACTTCCAGGTATAACGGTAATCTATTCAACTGCGTAGAGTCATCCCTTCACACAATTCTCTGCTTCGCCACACATTCAGTGTGATTCTAAGAAAAATAATTCAGTATACATTTTATAGTAAATCGCAAAATGTTTCATTGAAAAAAAATATGTAAAACTAAAGTTATCGTAATTTTACTGAACATTGCCATATGCACAAAAAATTAGCAAAACTGGTCCGCACCACCTGTTAGAGTGCAATAAAAACTACCCGCAAACAATGTGTTAAAATTGACTAACATGTTTATTCAAATATGAATATTTTCATTACATTAAACAAATATTTCCACAGTGGTTGCCTTTGGGTTCACAAAGCCAAACGGTTGCTCTGATGTGTCTGAGGATAATGCTGCTTCTGTTACAGTCACAATGACCTTAAGAATGCATAATATGATGCACTTTTCTCTAAAAACATTTTTTTAATTTGGAATTTTCTGGTAAAAGAATAAATCTTAAGAATTAGTCTGACGTTCCATTTTAAAAATAATGGTACAATGAACCATTTTCATTTTAGATGTTTTTATTTTATGTCTTTTTTGTAAGATAGTAACAACTACATTTCAACCTGTGTTTCAAATGAAATAAAATTTTTACAATAGGGTCATTCAGCTGAATGAAAGTTTTCTAAATTATATATGCTCCCTTTTCTACTTGGATGCATGGTTTAGATATTCATAAATATTTAAAAGGCAGGTTTTCCAATACAATATGACTGCAATCCATTTTAATGGTGATAACTGAATTGTTTTTGCCCCTGTAGGTGAATAAGACAGACAAGCTAATTGCCTTTTTAACTTACAGATTTTCAGCACAGGGTCTCATTATCATTTGCTTTCAGTAATGAATTTCTCTCAAGTTCTGATGGAGAGTATAGCTTCTTTTATTATAAAATCATGAACCCTTTATCTCCCCTATCTTTCTCTAAATTCCCATACAGAGTACTTGATAGAAGACTGATTTTGTTCATCACTGCTTCAAGTGCTTCTTAGAAAAAGTTGAGAGAACAAAGAACATTCCACATTAGCATAACAGAATACTTGAAAAATCAATGACTATGTCTAGGTAGAAATGATTGTACCCATAACCAATATTCCAGACATTTAGAAAGGTCATATAAAACTTATTTAATACTCAGTTCACAAGGAAAATTATAAATGGCAAGTTTCTATTTGTCATATATAGAGCTATTTTATCATTTTAGATACCTCACAATTGGTATAATAAAAATTATTTCTCTGGTAAAGTAGCCTGGTTGAAAATGTTAACTAGGAATCTGGAGTTAATGAAACACATATTCTCTCACACACACACACACACACACACACACAAGCTCATATACAGTGGTTTTAATCTTTATTGGAGTGAGTTGTCTGTTTGATTCCAGGCTTAGGTAGATTTTGAGAGGGAAAATATCCAAGGCATAATGTGCATAAAGGAAAAACACTATGAGTATATGTGCAAGGGATGTCAAGTTACAGAAAGTTTATGTAGGAATTATTTCATTTATACTTTTGATTTGGATCATTTCTGAGTGCATTCCAGTTTTTTGTTGGGAAAAAGTGATTTTATTTTTTACATTATAATATGCTTTTTCTTTATATTTCTGAAGAAGTTCTTAATAATTTATATGTAATATATATATCTTACATAAGTGTTTTATTTAAACAAAATTTACTATATGATGACATGGACATTGATCTTAGAATCTCTTTAGTTTCAGAATCTCTTTCTAGTTTCTTTAATAAGAGGAAAATAAAATGTTTAGCATATTGAGGTTATTAATGGGGCTTAAATTAATAATTTGCACAAATAATCAATGCAAATCTGTTTTGTTACAGATTTAATTTTTTATTATAGTGGATTTTATAGTTATAGTGGCTTTATTTTTAGAAACAAACATTGAGTTTTATAGTCCTAAGAGTATGTATTTGAGGGAAACATAAATAGTGGAATTCAGATTACTGTTATAGGCCAGGCTTTATCTTCACAAATATATTCCAAAATATAAAGTCAGATAGCCATAAGTTGGAATGGGAAAGTCAGTCTAGGTTAAATATAATGGTTCAGTGATGAACAAAATTGGATGGATAGGAGAGTCATTAGGAGGTGAACAAAAAAGAGCTTGAAGAAACAGAATCATTGTAAATAACTTATTTATTTATAAATAATTTTCATTTGTTTTAAATATAATCGATTTAATTTTGATTTATTCGTTGTTGTTTTTTATTGTTGTTTTTGCCTTTAGTAACCTGGCAGGTGCCATTTATTCTCATTAGGGAGAATGTGAGAGACCCAGGTAATTGCTTTTATAGTTGTTCTAGTTGTGTGTGTGTGTGTGTGTAAGAGAGAGAAATATATGTTAAAATTGTGAATTTTGACATGATTATCTTGAGATGTCTATGTGCCAGAAAGGTATAGATATCATATAGCTTAACAGATATGAATGTAAATCTCAGATGTAACATCTGGCCTGCGGATACTTTGGGACTTGTGCCATGGAAAGTAAAGTCATGAGAATTTGTGCGATTATCTAGAAGAAAGTGCAGGGAGGACTGCGTGAGACGATTTAGATCTGAGCCCAGAGACACTCCCAAATACAACAGTTGGGTACAGAGAGAAGAGCTAACAAAAGAAAAAAGGGAGTGAAGCCAACTAATTCCAGGCATATTTGGTGTCATGAGACCCCAAAGGGAGACACTATTTCACGAACTCTTCAAGGGAGGATGGATAAGGGAGGGTAGTCATTATTGCCAAATGTTTCTAAGAGGAAGAAAATATGAAGTCAGAAATTTTCCATTGAATTTAGCAAGACTAAAATTCATGGTGACCACATGTAGAGAAATGTCAGTCAAGTGGGTGTCAAATGCATGTTAAAGAGATATTAAGTAGAAGTAGAGCTAGTGAATATAGCCATTTCATTGAAGAATATATGTGTATATACATATACATAATTATATAAAATATATTGGATATTAGACAATATTTACTGATATCTGTCCTTGTATCTATCTATCTATCTATCTATCTATCTATCTATCTATAAAAGCCAAAGTAGTGACAGAACAACCAAATGACCAGTTGAACGGTTGCTATGATGCACACTGACCACCAGGGGGAAGACGCTCAATGCAGGAGCTGCCTCCTGGTGGTCAGTGCTCTCCCACAGGGGAGCAATGTTCAGTGAGCTTACCAAGTGGCAGAGGCGGCAGATGCAGAGGGGCCAGGATGAGCTGAACGGCGCAGGCTCCTCCCCAGCCACCTGCCTCTTTGTGCTCTACTATTTCCCCTGAGGGGTCCCAGATTGTGAGAGGGCATAAGGCAGGCTGAGGGACCACACTGGTGCATGAATCCATGCACCAGGCCTCTAGTACTCTAGTATGTATATATATATATAGTGATTCACTTACATGTGAATGCATGCATATATGTTTATGTATATAAGTGTGTGGATATGTACATATGTTACATACATATTCATCATATATAAACCCAAGATATCTGAATATACATAAATGAAGAAGGAAAAATAAGTACCTAGAATTGAAGAGTGATAACCAAATAAAATGAAAGCCCAAATACAATATCAGTGGCACTGGGTTTTCATAAGAACAGAGACATGCCCTACATTTTAAAAGGAAAGTAGATGTCTGCAAATACAGGCAGATTATCAACTTTGTAGTAGAAAGTGGTGATAGTTTATCTCTATTAATTTACTTTTTTTCTCATTGAATTCTGAGGTGACACTGAAGTGGAGTTGAGGATAGAGTGTAAAGGTATGAGGACAGAAAAGAGAACTCAAATATTTATTTTATTTTATCAATTTTTCTTTGTTTTTTTGTTAATCATTACCCAAGGATATTTTTTTCCATTGATTTTTAGGGAGAGTGGAAGAGAGAGGGAAAGACAAAGAGAAATATCAATGTGAGAGAAACACATCGCTTTGTTGCCTCCTTCATGTGTCAGATGAGGCCCTGGGCTGGGGAGCAGCCTGCAGTGGAAGTACGTGTCTTTGACCGGAATCAAACCCAGGACCCTTAGGTCTGCAGGCCTACACTCTATCCACTGAGCCAAACTGACTAGGGCAGAACTCAAATATTTTAGTTAATACACTTGTTATGGAAGCATGGACAACTGTATTAGTTTTTCTGCTGCGTGACACATTACACAAATGCCTACTTAAAACAACATACATTTACTTTTCCCCCTGTTGGATCTTAAGTTTATTATTTCCTGAGATTATGATCTAGTTTAGAAAAGTTACCACATATTTACTTTCCAAGATTTGCATTGTTTTTCTTTCTTTATTAATGGAAATAGAGGCCTGGTGCACAAAAATTTGTGCACTGGGGGGTCCCTCAGCCCAGCCTATGCCTTCTTGCAGTGTGGGACCTCTCAGAGGCTCTCCACCTGCTGGCTTAGACCCGCTCCCTGGGGGGTCGGGCCCAAGCTGGCAGTCAGACATCCCTCTGGCTGCCCGGCAGCCCTGGGGGGATGTCCACTTACCAGCAGGGAGCATACCTAAGCTGCAATCAGACATCCTTAGTGCTGCTGAAGAGGCAGGAGAGGATCCCGCCACCACCACTGTGCTGGCAGCCATCACCCTAGCTTGTGGCTGAGCAGAGCTCCCCTGTGGGAGTGCACTGACCATCAGGGGTAACTCCTGTATTGAGCATCTGCCCCCTGGTGGTTAGTGTGTGTCATAGTGACCAGCCGTTCTGCTGTTAGGGTCAATTTGCATATTACCATTTTATTATATAGGATAGAGGCCTGGTGCATGGGTGGGGACCAGCTGGTTTGCCCTGAAGGGTGTCCCGCTGGGGTGCCTGGCCAGCCTGGGTGAGGGGCTGATGGCTGTTTGCAGGTTGGTCAATCCCCGCCGAGTGGGGAGCCTCACCCCATGGGGGTTTGTCCAGCTTGGGTGAGGGGTTGGTGGCTATTTTCAGACTGGCCACACCCCCTTTAGGGTTGGGCGCCCCCACTGGGGTGCCTGGTCAGTCTGGGTGAGGGGCTGAGGGCCTTTTTCTGGCTGGCCAAGCCCCCTGGCGATGGAAGCTCCCAGCCTCTCCTTTTTTTATTTTCTTTTTTTAATTCTGGGATTTATTTACCTTCTATAATTAAAACTTTGCAGCTTGAGTGAAGCTCAGAGCTGGCCAGGATGGGCAGAAAGCTTGGCTTCCTCCATCACACGG
>NW_006293530.1:388790-393144 GCF_000327345.1 Myotis davidii | reverse complement strand
CCGCTCCCCGCCACTCCTTTTTTTCTTTTTCTTTTTTTTATTCTGGGATTTATTTACCTTCTATAATTGAAACTTTGTTGCCTTCAGTGAAGCTCAGAGCCGGCCGTGGCAGGTGGGAAGCTTGGCTTCCTCCATCACTGGAGCAACCAAGCCTCCTGCTCGCTCCTGCTCTGTGACTGCCGGCAGCCATCTTGGTTGGGTTAATTTGCATATAGTCGCTCTGATTGGCTGGTGGGCGTGGCTTAAGGCATAGTGAAGGTATGGTCAATTTGCATGTTTGTCTTTTATTAGTGTAAATTTATTGGGGGGGGCATTGATTCACAAAACCATACAAGTTTTCAACTGTACAACTCTGCAAAACATCATCTGTACACTGCATCATGTGCCCATCATTCCAAGCAAAGTCTCTTTCCGTTCTGATTCCCCTCTCCCACCCTCCCAATTTTTGCCAACACACACACACACACACACACACACACACTCACACGTTCTTTCTTCCAGTCTGACAGCTATCAGTCTGTTCCATGTATCCTGCCTTTGTTCCTCAGTTTATTTTGTTCATTAGATTCCACATATAAGTGAGATAATATAATTCCAAAGAATATATGCATCCCCATGTTCATTGCATTATTTATAATAGCTAAGAACTGAAAATAATACACATTTGCTATCTCATAGTTCCAAAAAAAAACAAGTAATCCAACTTAAAAATGGGTAAGGACCTGAATAGACACTTTTCCAAAGAGGACATACAGATGGCCAATAGACATATGAAAAGATGCTCAAATTCACTAATCGTTACAGGAAGGCAAATGCAAACCACAATGAGATATCAATTCACTCTTGACTGAATGGCTACCATCAATAAATCAAAAATAACAACTGCTGGAGAGGATGTGGATAAAAGGGAGCCCTTGTGGACTGTTGGTTGGAATGAAGATTGGTGTGGCCACTGTAAAAAGTAGTATGGAGTTACCTCAAAAAATTAAAAATGTTTCTGGAATATATTCAAAGAAACTTGAAACACTAATGTGAAAGAAAATATGCACCCCTATGTTCATTGCAGCATGATTTACTGTAGCCAAGATTTGGAAGCAGCCCAAGTGTCCATCAGCAGATGCTTGAATAAAAAGGGTGTAGTGCATTTACACTGGATTACTATTAAGCCATAAAAAAGAGGAAATCTTACCCTTTGCAGCAGCATGGGTGGACCTTGAGGGCATACTTTACATGAAGTCATCTAGTCATAGAAAGACAAATACCATATGATTTCATACATATGTGGGATATAATGAATGAAAACGAACTAACAAGCAAAATAGAGACAGATTCAAAAATAGACAGCAGGCTGACAACAATCGGGGGAGTGGCTGGATGGGGTGTGTAGAGGGATTGAGCAAAAAAATAAATAAAAAGAAAAAACTTATGGATGAGTACAACAATGTGGTAATTGTAAGGAGGAGGATGAGTAGGGGTGATGGAGAAGGGTAAAGGGGATAAATGGTGATGGACAAAGTCTTGACTTGGAGTAGTGAGCACACAATACAGTTTGATGTGTTGTAAAGTTGTGCACTTGAAACCTGTATAATTGTGTTAATCTGTGTCACCCCAATAAATGCAATATAAAGGGAAAATAATAGATGGATAACAATTCATAAAGTGAATACAAAGCATTAATAATCTCTTCCAGTTTAAAATCTCCTTCCCTGATACCTATGCTGCATGATGCATTTCCACATTGAGAATATTTCTCTCCAATCTCAAAATTATAACTTACCATTAACATGTCAGATAACTAGCAGGGATATGCTGATTTAATATACTTTCATTTGATTTATGATAAACTGATTTTGGTGTTGATTACACTCATAACTTACCTGTTTAATGTTTATGGGCCAGATGTCAGTGCCTCTCTTTCTTAAATGAACTTAATTATTGCCACAAAGGACATTAAATCTGACTGCTTTATAGACAGATCAATATGACTGACAGTGAAATAAGCATTGCTCATTACTCTAAATTGTTGTGCAACATACAGGCCGTCAAATTAATGTGAACCAACCATGTTTATCAGCCAGTACTAGTAAGTCAGGCTCTGATGTTGCTTTCCTCATTGCCTGCATCTGCTTCTGGTGAGATGACTTTTCTTAGGATTGAAAGGCAACAAAGCACATAGGTATTCAGGACCATGAACAGAAATCCACCAGAGCTGTTTATTGTAAGTAGAGAGATATGCGGTGTTTTTTGTTTGTTTGTTTGTTTGTTTGTTTGTTTGTTTGTTTTGGGTGTGTGTGTGTGTGTGTGTGCGTGTGTGTGCGTTTGTGAGAGAGAGAGAGAGAGAGAGAGGGAGAGAGGGAGAGAGAGAGCAGGTATTCTTTAGAAACATGAAAAACATTACTTTATTTACAAGGGTGAATGAGAATTGCATTAACCAGCCAGGGTATTCTCTGGGTCAATTTCATGTCACTTTCAATTCATGAGTTCAGAGATTCAAACCAAAACACAAAGATTTTAGTGTTTTCCATTCCTATTCCTATTGTTCAAAAGTGCTTAAATCAGACATAACAACTTTCATAAGACTCTCTGGACATCACATGGTTCTTTCAAAGACACTATTTTGGATGATTTAAGAAAGTCTGTTAGGAAATAATGCAGAAAAATACTGGTAATAATGCATTTTCTACAGTGAAAATATTGTATATGAAAGAAAAAGTGCTTTGTGAATAGCATGCTTGAGTTTTTTATCATTTAAGAAGCATCTGAAAAGAGTTCAGCATTTTCGAAGGTACCGATATAAGGATACTATATTTTAATCCTAACATCACACAACCTACTGAGCCAGGTTTACTCAATCTTAATGATGACTACTTAACTTACTAAAATTTTTATATCAGTACAGAAGAAATTTCGTTTTGTAGCTTTATAATAAACATTCAAAAAAACAACATGGTCCTAAACATGTTGTAATTATTCTCATATTTAAAGAAAATGTCAGCAACTGAGACTCATTTCATCTTTTGGCTTTGATATCCTGGAGTGTCTTGACATAATCTGCAAGAATATAGTAGAAAGAAAAAGAGTCCACGGAGAAGATTTATTTCTTAAAAGGCTTTGTCTGGAGATGGCACACCTCATTTTGTCCAATATTCTACTGACCGGAACTTCTCAGACTATATAACCTAACTACAAAGGAGATAAGGCAACACTGCTGATCCTTGACCTACATGGTGATTTATGATGTTTTGTTATCTGGTAATATTTTATTCTCTATTATTATTTAATCATATTACAAGTATTTTTTGAGATACTGAAAATATATCTGCATCTAGAGATTACACAAAAGTGTATGTATCCTATCTATTAAAGAGGGAATATGCTAATTGACCTTCACATCGTCACAAAGTGGTGGCGCCCACAGCCAATAAGGAGGGAATATGCTAATTGACTACCACGCCCTCAAATATGGCAGCGCCAACAGCCACAAGATGGAGGCGTCCAGTCCCCTCAGCCCCCCTGGGGAAGCAGGCATGCGGCAAGGTCGGCCTTGCCCCCAGGCAGGCCTGGCCTTGCCTCACACCTGCCTCCAGAGTGCCCCAGTCCCCTCAGCGCCCCAACTACCAAGCCACCCAGGGCTGGCCTGAGGAGCAAGCAAGCCTCAGACAAGAGCTGGCCAGTTGCCCAGGGCCAGTCCAAGGCACAGGCAAGCCTCAGATGGTGGCTGCCTAGCCGCCCAGGGCTGCCCGAGGCTCAGGTAATCAGGGCAGGCCAAGGCTTATGCTGTCAGCAGTGGCAGCAGCAGAGGTGTGATGGGGCATCACCTTCCCCTGATTTCCAAGTCTCCTCCCACCCTTGAGGGCTCCCGGACTGTGAGCCTGTAATATATATTAGGGGCCTAGTGCACGAAATTCCTGCACTGGGTGTGTGTGTGGGGGGGAGTGTCCCTCAGCCCAGCCTGCCCCCTCTCACATACTGGAAGCTCTCAGGCGTTGACCCTCTGATTGCCTGATCGGCCCCTTGCCGAGGCCTGACGCCTCCGCCAGAGGTGTCAGGCTTGGACAGGGGACCCCTATCTCTCCCCGATCACTGGCTCTGACCCCCGCCCAGGCCTGAGGCCTCTGGCCCAGGAATCATGCCTGGGCAGGGGACCCCCATCTCTCTCTGATCGCTTGCTACACCCCCGCCCAAGCCTGATGACTCATGCCTGACCCAGGCTTCAGGCCTGGGCAAGGAGACCATCATATCCCCCTAATACCCGGCTCTGCCCCCCACCCAGGCCTGATGCCTCGGCCAGAGGAGTTGACCCTCATCACCCTCCGATCACAAATCACCGGATCGGCCCCTTGACCAGGCCTGA
>NW_006293530.1:384403-388611 GCF_000327345.1 Myotis davidii | reverse complement strand
ATATATATATATACACATTTATTAAACTGTGAATATAAGATTTGTACATGTTAGTTTATGTGCACCAGTTTCCTATAGCTGTTGTGAATAATTACAATGATTCAGGGGCTTAAAACAACAAAAATTTATTATTTTAAGTTCTAAGGATATGACTTTTGAAATGCTTCCTACGGGGTTAAAATCAAAGACTGTACTTCTTCTAAAGACTCTAGGGGAGCATCTGTTCCTTGGCTTTTGCTCACATTCCTTGGCTCATGGCTGCATCACTCTGACCTCTACTTTCATTTCAGAAACTCTCTCTCTCTCTCTCTCTCAGACCCTTCTGACTCTCTCTTAAAGGATCTTTGTAGTTATATTATCTCTACCCAGTTAGTCCCAGAAAATTTCCCATTTCAAAATCTTTAATTTAACCACTATTATAAAGGCCCTTTTGCCAGGTTAAGGTAACATATCCATAGATTGTGGAGGGCAGAATGTGGACATCTTTGTGGGAACATTATTCTGTCTACACACTATGTAAGTTATACCTCAATATGAATACATAAGTAAACACATTACATTTTTGTAAAAAGAAAAATAACAAAACCATAGAGTCAGTGCTTAAGATAATTTCAAGAATCAAACTGTATCGCTTGGCATGAATTTATAAGATCTAAGTTTCCTCACTCTATTGTAGTGCAAGTAAATGAAAGGAGAGCATTTCTTTAATAAATTACCACATTTAATATTTTTCTTTAAATAAAACTCTACCCCTACCATAGAACCCAGTCATTCTTGATATTATGTAAACATATTGCCTGCCCTCCCCCACCCCCCTTTGTTCCTAATAACAAAGCTATTCCTAAAAATTATGACTCACGGAAAAAAAGAAAATAAACTGATACATCCTAAGAACTTCAGGGCCTCAGGTTCACAAATTCTATTAGATATGGACTCATTGAGTCATTGAATTCTTATCTCATCCTGGAAAATTCTAAAAGATGAGAAGTTATTGTAATTCTTTTGTCTATTTTAGTTGTGCCAGAGCTTCTTCAAAGAGATTTGATGAAAATTTCCCTAGTTGAATTTGGTAAAGTAGGATAAATTAGAATAGTTGAATGGTTAGTTAAAATAGAATAAATAGTCTACAGCCATTTTTTTCTTAGTCTCTGAGGCAGGAGGGATATAGAAGAAAAGACTTGGTCAGCCAATCAGTCTCATTCTCAAGTCTTTCCCTCTAATTATACTCTTAAAATGTTTTATGAGGAAAAAACCTATTTTCCTTTATGTTATCAGTTAAAATATATTTTCATGAGTTCCAAAGGACAACTTCCAGGTTGAATGCTTATACACTTTGGAACTGCAGTTTTGTTTTGTCTGCACTGGGAATGTCAGCACCTTATTTTATCCCTAGTGTTAGGAAAATTATATGATGCATCTACTTTGTTTATCTTTCATTAGATCAAGGCAGATATACTCTAACTGTCACCAACACAAAACTTGCTATTCTAACAAGTTTAGTTCTGTTTGTGTATTAGTGATACAGAGACCTGGCAAGTCAAGTTTTATGTTATGTTTTCAAATTTTTACAGCTTTGCAGCTAGAACTGTATGAGTTTTCCATAAATTTTGAAGAAAGAAAGCAGTAACCATAATATTTGTGAGTACTAGTACATAAAACAAAAAGTAAACACACACATATTCCGATTTTTCCTTCTTTTTAATTTTTTTAAATATATAAAACTTTGGACTGCATTGTGTGGCAATTCTAATATTCTTGACATTGAATCTAATCTTTTTCTTTGATAACATACATTATTCAAGCTCTTTTACTCTGCAGCTTTAATAACAGAACCATTACCAAGGGAACTGTCCTTTCAATCTTTCTGTTTTCATTGCAATTGAGTGACTGTGTGTTTTGTGGGGGGGGTGATGCACACAGGTGGAAATGTGTTCACTACATTAAGTCATGGTCATCTTAGGAGATGGTTTTTCACTTTTCCATGGATCTTTTTTCTCCTGTGTAGAGTAGGAAGGCAATCAGCTTATAATGAGTATATTGTTTTATATAACAGTATAAATCTAGGTTATGTTGCAGAAATAGACAACCTTAAAGTATCAGTGGTCATTTAGAGTAAAATGTTCAAGGTGTGTTTTCCTTCCTCTTGTCCATTGCAGGCTGGCTCCTGCTCTTCTACATGTGAACATCACTCTTCAGTACAGGCTGATGGGGGAGCCCCATCCACAATCCTAGTAGTTACTGGGGGAGAGAGAGAGAGAGAGAGAGAGAGAGAGAGTGAAAAAGCGCTGGGCTAAGTGAGAAGGCAGATTTTCCTCTGCCCAGTGGAGTGCTCTCACAGTGGACAAGTATTTGTTTAAAGCCACATGAAAAATTCTTAAAGAAACATGACTTCCCACTTTTGCTTAATTTTATTAGTCAATCAAGTCATAGTTGTGTCTACCTTAAGGGTGTTGAAAGTCCAATGTTACCACATGCCTAGAGGAGATAATTAGAACAGGACTGAATAATTTTACGTCTGCTAGTAATTTTTAAAATCTCATATTACTAATCAACACAATTCAAAGTGTTTCACTTTTTATATATTTATGGTCTCTCTCTATCTGAGACCTCCTCAACTTTCCCAAGCTTTCCAAGACTGGTTAGACACCAAATGTCTTTATTATCCATTTCCTATTCTCATAGATATTACTCAGACACAGTAACTGATTCTTGCAATTTGGCTGTTCATTTGGTTGATTTTATCTGAAGAAGAATAGATGTCACTTCATAAGGCATTAGATCATTTTTTCCTACCTCTGATATGGAAATTTTATTGTTGATTTCTTTATGGAGTTCTTCTATTTCCCAATGTCTCTATTAACCCTGGCCCATCTGAAAGAACTGTGTCAAAGAGAGAGATAAATATTGGAGAGACTGCCAGATTCAAAGGTATTGAAGTTCTTCAGATGCACCTTTCATTTTCCCTGCTGTCAATTCAACGCCTTCTGCTTTCAATTCTATCAAGACATGTAGTGATCTCAGGAAACACATTCATTTTACGTAATGTCCACATTGACCATGCTCTGAAAAATTTGAGGGTAAATTTATATGTTTCCTCTCAATTTTGCCATCAATATCCTATGAAACATGAGCAGAAATAGCACACAGGTTAATACTTCATGCCAGGTGCAGGAAGAATATACTTAGTAAGCAATTTTTTAGGACCTGTATAAAGAAGTTCCTCTAGTCTATATTGTAGAATTTCAACATTTCTCACTTGATCGATGTCATTTCTTTTTTAAATATGTTTTTATTGATTTCAGAGAGAGGAAGGGACAGGGAGAGAGAGAGACACATATCAATGTTGGGAGAGAATCATCAATCGGCTGCCTTTTGCACACCCCCTACTGGGGATCGAGCCTACAACCTGGGCATGTGCCCTGACTTGGAACACATGGAACCTTGATTTCCTGGTTCATGGGTCGATATTCAACCACTGAGTCACACCTGGCAGGCTCTACCCTATTCTAACACTACCAGAACAAACTATTCTCTAACAATTCCGGCTTTTCTCACCCAACCCCATCATGCTCAGTTAATGAGATTATTTCTGACAAAAATCCTGGTAACCAAGTTTGACCTTCTTTCTGCTTAAGCCAGTAGAAAGCCATAGCCAACAACCCTGCAGGCTCTCAGGCTCCTCTCTATCCCTGAGCATGGCAGGCCACATTCACCTGAAATCCATGGCATTTGCTGCACATTCTCTCTGAAATCATCTTTCCCAGATATCCTCCTGGTCAATTTTACTTCCTTTGTTTTTCCATAAATTATATTTTCTGTGCCACTGGCCTGACCACTCTGAAACTGCACATCGCTACTGTTACAGAGAACAAGGTAAGAAGAGGAATTAAACACAGTCCATTCAGGCTGCTAGAACAAAAATACCGTAGACGGGGTGGCTTAAATAACAGAAACTTATTTCTCGCCACTCTGGAGGCTGGGAAGTCAAATATCAAGTATCCAGCAGATAAGGTGTTCAGATGAGAGCCTCTTTCCTGGTTTAGAAATAGCTTGTCTTCTTTGTATATTACCCAACCTGGCAAAAGAGGCAAGAGAACTCTTTGGAGAATTTTGCATAAGAGCACTAATTCCATTCACAGACGTTCCACCTTCATGACCTAATCACTCGCCAAAGGGCCACCTACTAATACAATCATATTTGGTCACAT
>NW_006293530.1:374097-384219 GCF_000327345.1 Myotis davidii | reverse complement strand
TTAACTTGAAATTAACATATTAATTTCTTTATATTATCAACTTAATACCTTTTTCAAAAATATGTTTTTATTGATTTCAGAGAAGAAGGGAGATGAAGCGAAAGATAGAAACATCAATGATGAGAGAGATTCATTGATCAGCTGCCTCCAGCATGCCCCACACCGGGGATCGAGCCCCACAACCCACACATATGTCCTGACCTGAATCTAACCATGACCTCCTGATTCATAGGTTGATGCTCAACCAATGAACCACACTAGCCGGGCCCAATTTAATCTCTTACAAACTACATTAGAACTCATGCATTATCACCAGCTGTGCAAATGTGTGTGTTTTTGTCTTCCTAATTTTTGCTGGTAAATGCTGTTTGATAACACATTTTCATGAACTACTTTGTTTTCAAGTTGATGTATTTCGGGTTTAGTTTTAACATCCTCTTAATGTAACAAATAGCGAGTTTCTCATCATTGTCTTGAATTTGCATGTGTTTAATTAGACTGTTTATAATTTTTTCAATTACTACATTGTTTTTAGCAGCTACAAACAAATGTACTCTGATTTTTTGAAAAAATAAAAAAAGATTATAATATATGTCTCATCTCTGAGTAAGTGGAGAAAGGCAAATAATATTTCAGGTGTTTTAAATTTCTATTTCCTTCAGTAATTTTTATATTTTTTTTAAAATCCAGGAGAGAATTCATAGGTATTTACAGCGTATAATTGTAAAACATATATCATGAATATTACCCGGTTGATGCTTAAACTTAGCTTTCTATTTATTGATAGAGGTAATAAGAGATATTCATTAAATACAATTCCTAGTAATGATCATCTATTTAACTTTTTGCCTTCAACTAAAACATTGAGCCAATTATCTTTATGTAAGGTGTAGAAAGAATAGAAATTAATTCTAGTTTATTGATTTGAGGATACAAACCAATTATTTTTACTGAATTTATAAGTCAAAATTCAATCTATTAGATTAATATAGTCTTTTATACACTTCTTATGTCATTATTAGCTTTTTGGATTGGCAGTATCTGCACTCTAAGGATTATAAAGGCATAGTTTGGGGTAGAATAAATCACATATGTGAATGTGATTTATTTGGGACGTTTGATATTTCTGCTTTTTGTGTATCAGCCTTGATAACTTTCCAACCATGTTACTCAAAATATGGTCTGAGGTTGAATAGATGACCTTAACCCTAAAAAAATTAAAAACGCCTTTTTTCAGATCTCATGAGTAAATGATAAAAAGAATAAGGATACTTATTTTATATGTATTTAAAAGTCTTTTAATAGTAGTTTTCTGAATTATGGAAATAAAACTTGTAAGCTACCCAAGTCTAATGAAATCTCTATTATACTGTTCATTTATGTAATTTAGCTACCTCAAAATGGTTATTTATACACAGATAGTTAGAATCCTCACAGTTTTTGTGAAGGACCCTTTGGTATCAATAAATAATTTTTATTGTTTTGGATAGGTTTCAATGGTCAATTACTCATATTCACTTTATTTTTATAAAGTATGCTCTTTAAGAAGTTATGATTAGCACACACACCTGCTCTCTCCCACCCTCACCATCACCATAGGAGCATTAAGAACAAACGAGATAGGCAGACTTAGGTCTTTCACTAAAACCAAGTACCTATAAGGCAAAAATGGTTGACATGCATATTGCCAGATAAGTGAAAATTGATTTTAAGTTTGCTTAATAAGCTAATGCCTTAATTTATTACCTATTTTAATGCAATTATCAATCCAATTATTGTTTTTGATGTGTAAATTTCAAGACTTACTATTACTTACTATTAGCTCCCATTTGAAAGCTATTGGCAAAGGAATACTGGCATTAGAGGAATCACATTAGGGTTTATATATATGTAAGCTAATTTAAATTTACCCCTTGTTAATATATCAGCATAATGAACCCTTAAATATTCTTTTTTCAAAATTATATTTTGTTGATCTTTTGGGTTTGGTGTTGTTGTTAGTGTGTGGGTGGGCATGTGGTCTGGAGCCAATCTTCGATATAATTTTGCTTCTGGAGCTTTCGAGCTGGTGACTTTGGACACATTATTCACCTCTCACATGTTCATCAGTTCTAAACTCTTATATCAAGAACATTGTCCAATCACCATCATAGATCTATATTGGAAAACCTGCCTTCAACCACTGGAACACAGGCCTTACAAGCCTAGAAAGATCTGCTCCTCATTGCCTTTCTTCTGAAACACTACTATCGCTCACTCAAGATGGTTCTTTGGTTCCTGTTAGTAATAATTCAGTTCAGTTTGATTCAGACCTGCTTGATCAATAGGTTATGCAGGGGGCCTTTACAATGAGTTGAGAGTGAAGGTAGACCAATCAGTTTAACTTTGGTGTATATATGAAAAAAATCCTGCTTGTGACCTGGATTCCATCTCTGAAGTGAAGTAGCCTTTTTTCTGCTACTTTTGCACTATCTTCTAATGGGTGCTACTGTTTTGGGTATTGAGTTGATAGATGGAGATAATTTCACTCTTTATAGCTGTTAAGTGCTTGTAATCTAAGATGCTTTCTAATGGATCTTAATTCCCATAGAAAATAATGGAAAAGTTCAAAGCTAAGATGAGAATTGTAAAAAGAGCCTGAGAACACTTTTGCCATTTCTTGCCTTCTGTTCTATTTTAGAGAGCAATGTGGAAACCCCGTATCCCCCAGGAAAACTGCAGTTCAGAAAATATATATATTTTTTTTACCTTTTATGCTTCTAAGCAAAGTGCATATAAGTGTTTCTTTTGAAGATTACTTAAAAAAAACACAGATTCTATGTCTCACTATTTTGAAACTTTTAAAATACATTCACATAGAGGAGGAGGTAATTTCCCACTCTATGTTTTACCAGGGATCTGGCAGAAAACAATGTGATGAGCATAATCCTTAGGTATTTGTGGGTTTTTTATTTTTATCTTTATTGTTGAAAGTATTGAAGTTGTCAATTTCTTTTCCCATTGACCCCTTATTTTTAAAACAATTTGAGATATTTTGTTCAATGATATTATCCTATATACAGTGATAGTGTTAGGTATTTTTAACATGGAATACACTCAATAATTCTCTATGGAATTCAGTAAAACATCCCCAAATTAAAGTCCACTTATTACTTTTCTTCAATAGCTAGTTTGGACTTTAAACGGGCTCAGTGTCAATGAAGACAGTATTTTTCAAAATTAGTGTTTTATTTTCTTCCTTTCAACTTTTTTTTATGTTGTTTAATGTTGAATCCACGTGCTCTCAGGTATTGTAAAGCAAGTACATTTGTAATTCAATTATTAGAAAGGAATATGATTGATATTTAAGGTCAAAACTTCTGGCACGAAACCAATGTGCATTTGAATTATCATTCTACCTTCCTCTTGCCTGGAAACTTTGGGTATTTCCCCGAACTCTCTAAGTTTTCTCTTCTAGAAAAAGGGGAAGGGTAACATTTCATTCATAGGGCTGTTGAATGGATTCAAATTAAAGATAGATTGCTATAGTCCACTTAATCTAGTGGTAGGCACAGGCAAGTGAGCAATAAATGTCACCTATTACTATCATTATCTCTTTTCTACACTTATACAAACATTTCTAAATCTATAAAACCCATTGGCTTTTCCAAGACAAATATTAAACCACAGATGAGGATAAACGAGCCTTTTCCAAATTGCTAGATAAGAAAGATAAGTATGAAGAGCCAGGATCAAGATATATGTCCCTGTTGACTCTCCTGACACATATGAGAGAATGTGATCAAGAGAGCAAAGCATTATTGAGAAGAGCGTGGCTGGGGTCACATTTTACAGTGAGGGGAGTGGGAAGTCCCAGGGCTTGGGTCGGAGCCTTCACTCATGAGCAGAGATTGTGTTTACTCACCTCGTGCGGAAGCCGGGTCTCAGCTGGTGGAAAAATGCCAAAGGTGAAAGTTGGCCTAAATATTTTTCCAATTGGTTTGTAGTTGCAAATCTCCTAATTATAAATTGTTCTTCTCTAAAGAGCAAAAAAAAAGATGATATGCTGCTACTCTATCTTCAATATAAACCTGAAAGAGATATAAACCTGAAAGTTCTGGAACTTCACCAGGTTGGGAGGGACAAAAGCCAAACCTCAGTAAAGTCTGAGTTTTCAGGAAATGGAATAAAATGTGTCTGGCTTTGCTGTATTAAGGCTCAGACAATGTCCAGCACTAGGTGATGTGGAACAGAAGTGAGGAAGGCCTTCAGGTTGAAAAACCTTTTATGATGGTTTTGTGAAAGTTTAATGTGTTTAGGATGCTCTCTGAAAGAAAGTTTGTGAGAGCAAATAATGAATTATCCTTGTTTATGTGTTGAGGTGTGAGAATAAAAGCCAAGCTATGTTTTTTCATGGAGCTGGCTAAATTTCACTTACCTGTTTCAGACTCTTAATCCTCTTCCAGAAAAACCAGAGAATGAGTGGGTACATTGGAATTTCCTTGAATGGTTTTTAAAATGAGACTTAATTTGGAATAAATAAATAAATTTCTAACTACAGTTCCAGAGAAATTATATGCGTTTTTGGATCTTTGAACACTGCTAAATCTCTTTACATAAAATATGCTAGAGGCCCAGTGCACAGATTCGTGCACTGATGGGGTCCCTCAGCCTCGCCTGTGCCCTCTCACAATCTGGGACCTCTCACAGGATGTCAGACTGTCGGTTTCAGCCTGATCCCTGTGGCCTGTGGGGATCAGGCCAAAACCGGCAGTCAGACATCCTCTAAGGGGTGTAGTAGTGCACGAAGTGGCAGGTGGCTGGGGAGGAGCCTGACCCCAGGCCGAATGCTACACCACTCTCACTCATCCCAGCCCTGCTGCGCTTGCCACCAATGCCACTTGGTAGTGCTGCTGCAGAGGTGGGAGAGGCTCGCACCGCTGACCGTGGTGTCTGGTGCCCATTGGTCAGCTGAGCAGCACTCCCAACCGCTCGCCCGCCTGCCTGCCTGATTGTCCCTAACCACTTCTGCCTGCCAGACTGATCACCCCCTAACCATTCCCCTGCCAGCCTGATCGACACCTAACTGCCCTCCCTTGCTGGTCTGGTCACTCATAACTGCCTTCCCTGCTGGTCTGATCACCCACAAATGCCTTCCCCTGCCAGCCATCTTGTGCTGGCCATCTTGTGACCACACAGGGGCACCCATCTTTGACCACATAGGGGTGGCCATATTATGCAAGGGCATTATGGTCAATTTGTATATTACCTCTTTATTATATAGAATAAATTCCAATCCCACTACAATACATTGCTATCTACTCTATTACAAAAGTAGCAAGAAGGATCAGTTTATTGAATTCAAGAAACTCAGTAATAATACAAATGGAAACATTAACAATTATACAATGTGCATAATATGCTTTAATAAAAGAGTCAGAAGAGTAGGCATCAGTTCATTACTTTATGCTTAAATTTATTTTAATTTAGAGACTTTGTGCTTATGTTGCCTTGATCAAAATGTACATGCACACACCCACACACTCAAGAGAGAGAAAAAAAAAGGCCAAAAGAGAGAGATGGAGAAAGAAAGAAAGAAAAATGCGAGGCAGAAAAAGAAAGAAAAGCCAAAACCGGTTTGGCTCAGTGGATAGAGCGTTGGCCTGCGGACTGAGGGGTCCCAGGTTCAATTCTGGTCGAGGGCATGTACCTGGGTTGCAGGCACATCCCCAGTAGGAGATGTGCAGGAGGCAGCTGATCGATGTTTCTCTCTCATCGATGTTTCTGACTCTCTATCTCTCTCCTTTCCTCTCTGTAAAAAATCAATAAAATATATTTTTTTAAAAAAGAAAGAAAAGAAAATATAAAAAGAAAATTTGAACTAGACTCATACAAAACCATACATTCTTTTGAAAATATAGAGTACATAATCTGTTGACATTTTTAGACAAAAATAATACAAATATTCATGATCATTATCACTTCTCAATCACATGTTATGGAAATTCTCCATTATAATTTTGTCCTATTGACTAGAAAATAAAAATTGTCAGTTCATTACAGGGAAATAGATAATACTAAAGATTTGTCTTTTTGGGGGGCGGGGTTAGAGGGATAACTATGGAGGTCAAGATTTGGAGAATAGGTCAATGACTAAACAACTATGGGAATAAGGAGGCTAAAGAACAAAATTTTTCTTGGAGGTTAGTGTTGCAGTAAAGGTTTTTTAGTAGAAAGCAACTTTATTGTGTTTAATTCTTAGTTCTACTAGGAAAAAAGATTAAAATGTCAGCCAATTTTTCTGTAAACATTGTACGTGATCATGGACTAGATCAGAAGATTATCTTTCAGGATGTATAGCAAGGTACTCATCCCAAGTGCAAAAGGAAAATCCCAGAATGGTGTTGAATTCTGAACTAATGTTTTTATCAGTAGTAAACCATAGTAGATCACATTAATTGGCAAGTGTTTTATTACATAATTAGAAATAAATGGCATGATAGAATAAACCCAATCATTACAGCTATATAAGATACATATAGAGAGATTCTTCCAATTTAAGAAGAAAATGTATTTTTTTTCCTATGACTACAGAATCCTGGAAAGTGATCTTTCTGAAGTATTTGCAGACAAGTGCAGTAACCACTATAAAATTTGACTAAAAGAAGATACCTTTGAGGTACTTAGGTTAAGTTTTAATTCATGTGGATTAATGATCTACACAGAAAACCAAGATATGTGAAATATTAAATAGCTAAAATATAGAAGTTTTTACATGTATTAAAGTTAGATGAAAAATAGAAAAGCCATGGGAAAGTTAAAGAGTAACCACATAAGTGATTATAGCCATGAGAAGAAGAATCAGAAATAAATTAACATGTGGATGTACAAATATAAAGAAAAAGTCTTCAATTTTGTCACTGATATTATCCTTTAAGGACTAACAAAAAAGCAAATTTTAAGCCTCTGGGCTAGTTGTTTTCAAATTAGTATATTTTATTTAATTCATAAACTCCTAACACAAAATACTGTCATTCTCATTTGCCTTGGTGAAAATAGCAGCACAGCATGCTCCATTGACCCGTCCATGGCTATGCATTCACATAGAACCATAAAATAAATGAATATGGCTAACATATGATTAACATTCTGGAAAGCATATGGACTTTTCTGTTAGAGGAAGAATCAAATGGGACAAATTTGCTAATAATGTTAATATAGGAATGAAGGTAAGAAGAATCATTGTATTTCCAATCCACTGACAAGAAAACTTAGGCCTTAAAAATTTACATGACCCATCCAAGACCTCACTAGATGTTAACAGAACAAACATAACAGGATTTTTTCTAAATCTGTTCCTTTTTATGCAGTAATAAAAATAAAATAATATAAAAATATCAAAAATACATTGCATAAGTTAAATAAATAGCATCTATTGCATTTATTATATTCCAGTTGTACATCCATTGTGGGAGCTCCAGTCAGGTGGAATATATAAAGGAATTTTATAATACACTAGAGGCCTGGTGCACAAAATTCATGCAAGAGTAGGCCTTTGCAGCCATGGTGGCTGCCTGGATCTTTCCCTTGCCAGCTTGGTCTGGAAGGATGTCTGGAATGACATCCAGAAGGATGACTGGTCTAATTAGCATATTATGCTTTTATTATTATAGATGTCTCCATCCACAGTTTCTTGTTTGTAGCACCCAGAACCCTTGGGCATTTCTAAGTATTAAGAGTGATAAAGGTATCTACTAATTCCTGATGTTATGTTATGTTATGTTATGTTATGTTATGTTATGTTATGTTACGTATGTTATGTTATGTTAATGAAGTAAATGTTGGAATTCAGCCAAGGTTGTAAGAATGATCACTATGCGTGTTATGTTATGTTATGTTATGTTATGTTAATGAGGTAAATGTTGGAATTCAGCCAAGGGTAAGGGCTGGTTGCCAGAATGATCATTATGTGATTCCAGGTCTGGAACTTTTACTCTCACAACCTGACTTTAGGGGAGAAGGCTATAGGTTGAGTTCAATTGCCAAGGGGCAATTACTTAGTCAATCCTGCTATGTAATGAAGCTTTCATAAACACACAGGAGAACAGCTACTTTATGCTCTTTTTAGAGAGTTTTCACATTGGGGAACATGCTACTATCCTGGGTTCCAAGCTCTATGTAAACAGAAGCTCTCACTTTATGTTTCATTTGGATTTTGATTCATATCCTTTAATATTCTTTGTAATAATCTGGTAATCTAATGAGTACTAGTAAATGGGTCTTCTTGAATTCTGTGAGCCATCTAACAAATTAATGGAACCCAAGGAAGGAAACCTTCCAATCTATGATCTGTAGGCCAAAAGCACAGGTAAGAACCTGGGCTTGAGATTGGCATCCAAAGTGTGTGTGTGTGTAGAGGTAGGGAAGGGAGGCAACCTTGTAGAACTAAAGGCTTGACCTGTGGAATTAAATTCCATCTCCTGGTAGATTGTGTCAGAATTGAGTTGAATTCTTAGACACCCTGATAGTATTTGAGAATTATTTGTTGGTGTGGGGGCATTGATTCCCCCCTAACACTGGAATAGGTTTGGGAACTCCATTCAAGGACATTTAGTAAAGACTGTAATTTCTTAAATAAAACAAAAGCAATATAAAACATTTGATGGGTATGATAGATATCTAGATTACCACAGGCTACATGAGCTCTTAAAGATTAGAAAATTTAAATATTAAGTAATATGAATTTTGGAATTGATCAGAGAAACAGGAAATGACATATTTATGATTTAGCTATGTGACATTGAGAATCCCACTCCTGTGCCAGAAGACACTTCTTCAGTTAATCTTTTCTAAAGCTGAAGGAATTGAGTCCAGCATTTGTCTGATATTCTAATATCACAAGGGTCTACCTGCTCTCTTGACAAGGGCATAGGCCCCAGTGTGATATAAACTGAATTTAGTTTATACTTTCTTCATGAGCTTTGGGGACAGTCAATTTACTTAGTCTGTTTTTCCATTTGTAAAATTATAAAATGACTGTGTTAGAATTATTAATGATCATAATATACACCACATAGTAGGTGCTCAAAAATGGCCCTAATTATTCCTACATGGGCAACACTATTACAATGTGCAACGTCCTTTGAAATTTAAAAAAATGCCAGAGTATCCCATAGACTTTGATTTTGTGGTAAATATAAAATTCAATCTGGTCTAATTAGAACTTTTTTTCCATTTCCTAATGTTACTACATTTAGCGCACCTGAAAACTCATTTCAACAAGTTGAAACACACCATATTGTCTGTTAAGAGAAGAAACTTAGAAATGTGAAATAAAACTAATGAAATTTTATTACATGAAATTTTACTGTGGATAGACTTCTCTGAACTGTTTTAAACAACTTGGATTTTCTTTGGAACAAACTGCCGAAGTAGAGACTGCTAAAATTTCTCAAGCAGTCTTTATATATTTGAAACCCATGTGAAAGACCATGGTTGGAATGCGAGCATAGAAAGAGATGGCCTTGAGTCTTTTCATCTTGCCCTGCTCTTTTTCCTCTCTGATAGGACTTGTTAATTATTCCGTTCCAAGCCTGTTCAGGTCTAAAGGGCTAAAACCTAAAAGAAAGTGAAGTAAACTCTGAAGTATAAACTTAAGCTTTTGCAGCGAAACAAAACAAAATGATCTCTAAATTTCTTTTGAAAATTTAGAGATCTGCGAGTCTGGCTCTTTCTAGACGTTTGTATTTTGTTGAGGGAGGTGATGATAGGCAAAATCTCAGTTTACACCAAATTGGCCTGTGTCCAGGTGAATAACAATTTTGTTTTCATGTTATGTAGTTCCTCACACTTGACAATTTGTGTTGCCCAGGTGGTGATGACATGGACCAAGGAGCCAGCAGCAAGAAGATAGTGACTGCAACTCTGTGTTTATGATCCATGTGGGAAAAGCTATTTAAATAAATTGTAATATTAAATTTGAAACCAGTAAAATATCCTTGTTTTTAAATCTTTAAACTATATTTAATTACTAATATGTTCAAATTTTCAAATAATGTTGCTTTTGTTTTCTCCCCTATCTAGATATTATCTTGGGGCCACAGTATTCTGAAATACATACATATAGGTATCCTTGCAATGTCT
>NW_006293530.1:370343-374033 GCF_000327345.1 Myotis davidii | reverse complement strand
GACTGATTTCCTTTCAGCAGAAATCTTACCTTTTAATTTCTCCAAATTATGGAGGGCACATTTGGGGATACTGGACCAAAAATTTAGAGGAGTTGTCCACAAGCAGCTACCCACACATGCTTTGAATTTCCCAGATAAATAATTTGAAGTTTATCAGCGCACTTTCAGACTTAATTTACAACCTCTGCCATATTCGTGTTTCCGTAACATTGCACACATTTCTAAAGAAGGGCATATTTCTCTTTCTGTCCTGTCCTGAGGCTAGTGTAAGTCAAATAATGAACCTAAAATTCAGAAGGTTGAGTAACTGTGTACAATTTGTGTCATTATTCTAGGACTGTGTGGATTTAACATTATACAGTGAAAACATATGCTGTAAACTAACCTTTAAGTTCTTTCTCTACAACTATTCCCTTCCTAAGATATTAGATACATTTGGTTATGCCCCACAATATCACCAGATGCCTCACCAGAGAAAGAAGGCTCACATATTACATTGTAGGAGGTTAACAATTATTTTAATATTATCTGTGATGGTAATAAACAAACAAGTTTTTAAAATGCTCTCTAAAAGTTAAAATCATGAGTTCAATATTACTGCAATAATGTTTTATTTATTGGTTCTGATCAAATTAAACCATGTCTTGTTTTTTCTTCTTATACTCCCCAAAACGTAAAATGTTTAAAACATAGAAAACACATCTATTTCTGTAATTAGTGTTTGCTTTAGGCTATATATGTATGATCCCCAAATAGTTACTTTTGGCCAAACTAGTCTAACCCAGTGGTCGGCAAACTGTGGCTCGCGAGCCACATGTGTCTCTTTGGCCCCTTGAGTGTGGCTCTTCCACAAAATACCACGTGCGGGTGCACACATACAGTGCAATTGAAACTTCATGGCTCATGCGCAGAAGTCGGTATTTTGTGGAAAAGCCACACTCAACGGGACAAAGAGCCACATGTGGCTCACGAGCTGCAGTTTGCCGACCACTGGTCTAACCTAACACAACACTTGGCTTTAGAAAGAGAAAACTAACCAAATTATTAGTGTAAGAATCCACTTTTCAGTAGCATCTGTGCTTCCTGGGAGACTAAAGAATGCCAGAAAGAAGGCTTTTCTGGTTATTAGAAGGAGCTAGGTTTCAACACTTACTTTATTTAGTAACGAATTAACCAATTTATTCAAGTAGTGACTTAAACTGTGTTCTCATTCATAAGATGGGGACAAATATTGAGAATGTTAAATGTAATAAAACTAGAGGTTCGGTGCAAGGAATTCATGCATGTGTAGGGTCCCTAGGTCTGACCGGCTATCAGGGCAGATCGGGGCCTTCCTTCTCCTGACTGCTGGTTGCCGGCTGGGACCTTCCTTCATTCTGTGCTACCCCCTGGTGGTCAGTGCATGTCATAGCAAGCAATCGGACTCCTCGTCTCCTGGTCAAACTCCTGAGGGGACAATTTGCATATTAGGCTTATATATATATAGATACCTGCAGAGGACCTACAGACAATAGAGTGCTCAGAGACTTAATAATTGGTACCAATCATTCTTATTGAAAAACCTCTCTCACTACCTGAAAAGTATAGATGCTAACAAAATAAAAATTTACCTCAGCATTCATGTTTTAAACCTGCTGAGTACCAAGTAAGAAATCCTACCCTGCCCTTAAGAAACCCGAGGATTGCCTGAGCAAAGAGCGTAATACTTAATGTCTTTTGGTCCCACCACCCCATCTCCCCTGCTTTAGAATCCCCCCATTTTCATTCTTTTGCAAATAGGGCCCAAATTGATGGTCTGTTGACAACACCATAGCTGTGTAGTTTCCTCTGCTATGATAACCTGTAACCAGAGAAATTATATCATCCTGAAAACTTCATTTTATTTAATTGTCAGTGGCAGCACTTCTGTCATTTGCCATCAACCTTTTTAGAGTTTGATAGTCATCTGGGGTACTGAGGTTATCTAACAAAAAAACAACAACAACAAAAAAACATTAGTTGATCTTTTCAAAACTGAATAATTGTTACTGAAAGCTTCATTTGACATTTATTCTTTTAATATTGTTGACATATTTTTATTATCAATAGCATTTTTTTTAAATTGCATCTATGAGCTATAAACTCTCATGGATGGTGTATAATCATCTTAATAAAGTATAAGTTTGGACCACACTATTTTTTGCTATCCAATTTTGAAGAGAAAAAATAATTTACAAGTTACAGAGTATAGATATAATTCTACCAAGAAAGATTCTTTAACCTCATCTTTTGTGTTTTCTCTTCAAAAATAGTAAAGGGTTTATTTACATTTCAATGGTCTTCTCATTTTTTAATTTTTAAAAAATAATATTCTGAACTTAATTACTGAATCATTGTAGTATGCAGAGGGTTCTGGGGGCTTGCTGCCCAAATGGCACCATTAACACTTTCCCTTTTTGAATAGGTCAATGCCATTTCACTTCTTCTCAATGTGTTACTAGAGAGTTATCTGGAAACTAAAACCACAGTATTCAGGCCAGTGCTCAGGATTTAAAGCCAGGAGTCTCAGTGAAGAAAGCAAAAACCATTCTAAATACCCAGGCATCTGTGCCAGTTCATCGGCTTATAAGAAAATCCAGAAATGTTTATAGAGAGCCTGCAGCTGAAAGGACATGCAGATCTTGTTTTGCCATTGCAAGCAAGCCGAGCCCACAGAAAAGTGCTAGCACAGTCATATTTCTCATCCTGGAAGATAAAGTGTTGATAACTTTCCCCCACATATATGAATTGATGGGAATTGAACATTTTTTTCTTTAATAACCAAACAAAGGATTTGGACAGTAAATTTAAAAAGAAAAGGAAAAATGTTAATGCAAGTCCAAATAGGTTTAGATTTTAGATAAGTGACCCATTTTGATAAGCCATTGACATCCAAATATTTTATAGATGTAGATGCATGTGTATATATACATATTAAATACACATATTTAATATTATAAGTATAATATTAAATAGTATACTATTTGATGTGTGTGTGTGTGTATGTGTGTGTGTGTACAAAACAGAGAGACAAATACAAAACAAAGATACAAACATACAGGGTGTCCCCTCAAAATGTATACACATTTTAACAGCTTATAGCTCAATTTTGAAAATGAAACATATTTTAATAAACTGTCTTTATAAAGGCCTGGTTTTCCTGACATCAACTTTCAAAAATACTGGTTTTATGGCATGCATTATAAAGGATTAGCATATTAGAAATCTAAGCTTTATATTGCATGGTTTTCACTACATAACATTCTTTTTCAGCTCTAGAATTCCAGGATTATTTTTGGAAATGGTATTTTGAGAACCACCAATAAATAGCAGTGTAGGTTTTTATTGCATGGTTTTCACTACATAACATTCTTTTTCGGCCTAGAATTCCAGGATTATTTTTGGAAATGGTGTTTTGGGAACCACCAATAAATAGCAGTGTAGGTTTTGTGCATATGTGTGTTTGGGTGTGTCTTATAATTTTTTTTTTCTGATTCTATTATTAGACTAAAGAGCATGATGTCCTTTCAGCCTTCTTCATATAGTTGAAATAAACTAAATTAAAATTTAAATACAACGTTCACAATGACTTCCTTCAGAAAATGAAAGAGATTGAATTTAAAATCACCTCTAATAGTTGCACATTGAGAACTTCTTTGAGAACTTTTCTCC
>NW_006293530.1:365040-369263 GCF_000327345.1 Myotis davidii | reverse complement strand
GATGCAGCTGCAAGCCAAGAAACAGGAGAGTGCCTGGCAAACACCAGAGAGTAGGAAAGGGCAAAAAAAGGATTCTCCCCTAAACTTTCAGAGAAAATGTTGGCTCTGCTGACACCTCAGGTTTAGATTTCTAGCCTCCAGATCTGTGAGAGGATACACACTTCTTGTTTTAAACCACTCACTTTGTGGTACTTTGTTGGGAGCCCTAGAGAAGGATTACCAAACTTTGAAGTATTGCCAAACAAGATAAATCAGGCATTGGCAATATTCTTATAATCTAGTTATGACTACAGTTAAACAACTAGATACATAGATAGATGATAGATAGATAGATAGATAGATAGATAGATAGATAGATAGAGAATCAAAAATACAGAGATATGGAGATATAATACATATTAAAACATATTATAAGGCATGAAGACATCCCTCCATATTATAAGTTACACGGGGTCTTTGATGAAGCAGATTCCAGAGAGGGTTAAATGTGTAAGGGTGTTATTATGAGAAATGCCTGTGAAAGAATGTGAGAAGAGAGTCAGTATGCTGGGAGAGCTATGAGAGCATGATGTAGATATGAGACCCTGAGTGAAAGAGAGAAAAGGAAGAAAGGTGGGTGGGACTTTCTTAAGCTGCTGCTCAGGCTAAAGAAAGTCCAGAAAGATCACTGGCAAGTCCTCAAATCAAGGTCTCTGGAGGGATTTCTTATCTTCTGAAATGTTCTGCTTTCATATATCTACCACACTTAGTCATTAGCTGGGGGTAGCCCATGAGAGGCATAATCTTGGTGCAAACACAGTGATACATTTCAGAGCATAGTGCTGAGGATTGTCAATTACTTTCCTAAATTGAAATTTGAAAGCTGTATTCTCATGGTTCCCTTTGGTAGTATAATGACGTATATTACCTAAGGGTGAATAAAAGCTTTTAATATTAACTCTGCATACCCAGCAGCTATTCTGTACCCAGCACTTGTATGAAATATTTTTTCCACATTTTTGCTATTTTTAGTTTGTCCAGGTAGAAGAGGTAGAGATGGTGGATAAGAGCAAGGAAAAAGTCCAGTCTATTTACTAATAAAACCTGTTTCCTATATATGGTAGGACTAATATTCATAGGGGAAGAAAATATTTTTAATGGAAAAGAAGAGAGATCCCTGTATCATTTTTTTACTGTTGGAGCAGTATAGGAAGAACTCCAATATTTTCTTGTTGTCCTTTCTATTAATGGAAACTCCGATACTCCAGAGTGTTGGGAATGGATTTCTCCAGACCTGATAATATCAATCTTTCCATTTTTCCTTTCTCTTCAAATTTTGCTTTCCTCTGGGCAGGCATTTGCACTATTCCTTTTTTTTTTTTTTAATAATCCTCACCCAAGGATATTTTTCCATTGATTTTTAGAGAGTGGAAGAGAGAGGGAAATCGATGTGAAGAAACACATCAATTAGTTGCCAGGGCCAGGGAAGAGCCTGCAACTGAGGTGCCCGCCCTTGACCTGGATGGATCCTTGGATCCTTCAGTCCTCAGGCCGACGCTCTATCTACTGAGCCAAACTGGCTAGGGTCATTTGCATTATTCTAGCATCAGTATGCATGTTGTCTTCCATGACATCCTTCAAGTGGTTTTATTTCAGGTCTATAAATAGTTCCTAGAGACCTGATATGCTTAGGACACTGGGCTTACTTGTAGTGATTTCATAGAAGAAATACGTGGCCCCTGGTTTTAAGAAATTTATAGATAAGTGTGCGATACTGAAGCAGAGTAATTTAAGTGCAATGTGATAAGCACCATGTAAAAGTAGTTCCAGATGTTTTCAAACACAAAGATGAACAATCAAATTAGCTGGGGGTGTGGACTGGTTATCATAAAAAGTTTCTTAGTACATCAGAGCTTGCATGTCATATCATTGCCTCCATCCTGGTCTTGCTTGGTGTGTTTTCTCAGTTTACCTTTCCCTCCCTCTCCCAAGAGTGGTTTAAGTATTTGAATTATTAGTTATTATTTAGTGTTATAAACTATTCAAATAAAAAGTAACACTGATTGCTTCATATGATCTTCAAAACAGCCTAAAACATTTAAAGGTTAACAAATATCATGTACATATACAAGCAATGAACAGCAGTAACTTAAGTTATAAAAATACTTAATTGTAGAGAAAGCACACAATTAAAATGTGTTATGCTTCAAAGGTTACTCTTTAAATAAATTGTTTGAAGTGCATAACACAATTTTCCCACAAAATAAGCATCTATATGTTATCAGGCTAGATCACAAAAGCCTAATTAGCTTATAGTGTAGCTGGTATATTATATATTTATCATGAAAATCATTAAAATCATATTATTCACCAAAAATATTGTAAAGATTAAATATACAATAATGGTGGCTTAATAAAATAAATTGTTTTAGCTAATTAGCTGTATAATGAAATGCTATAAAACCATTGATAATTACCCTGAAGAATATTTTCAAATCTTGAGTTTTCTGATATAAAATATTCAGTAATACAAAAGTGTAAAAAGCAAAACAAAAAAGTTGCTCATCATTCCATCTGTAAGAGTCATCCTATGTTAATAGTTTAGTATGCACTTCAGGCTTTTCAGTGAAAAAGGTCTATAAATAAAAGCATAATATGCAAATTGACCAAATTGCAGAACATGGAACATCCAGACAACCATCCAGGATCATGCTATGACACCCACTGGCACCAGGCCAGCCAAGGCGGTGTGATGTGATTGGCTTGGGGCCTGGACATCGCCTCATAATCACCCCATAGAGGGAGGCCCAGACCACTGACCAGCGGCCTGCGGCAGGTGGGCGGGACTTCCCTCTGCAAGGGAAACATGCGTCCCAGGTGCCAGAGGGAATCCGATGCCAGCAGCCGGGAGAGGGAAGGCCTACCCTGGCACAAATTTCATGCATCAGGCCTCTAGTATTAATATAAATGGAAAAACATTTTAATGCCGTATTATTAATAAAATAGATTTATTTATTTTTAAAACTCTCTATATGAATATACAATATTTTAATAGTAGTTAGATAATGAATAATTTTTACTTTATTTTTTTTTTACTTTTCTAAATTTATTTCATGTATTTATTTGTGCTTTCCCCAAAATTTAAACTTCCAAATTCTTTTTTTAAAATATATTTTTATTGATTTCAGAGAGGAAGGGAGAGGGAGAGAGAGAAAGAAACATCACTGATGAGAGAGAATCATTGATTGGTTGCCTCCTGCAAGCCCCCCACTTGGGATTGAGCCCATAACCAAGACATGTGCTCTGACTGGGAATTGAACCATGACCTCCTGGTTCATAGGTTCATGTTCAATCACAGAGCCACCCCAGCTGGGCAAACTTCCAAATTCTTATATGACTCTTTACAAAGAAAAGTTACCTGAACAATCTTTACAAGAAGCTATTCTAATCTTTCCTCCATGCTGTACCGTGAGACTAGTTCTTTCTGTTATCCTGCTATTTTTTTTCCTCATAGCACTTACCATCATGTCACATAGTATATATCTATTTATTATGACTCCTGCTTCTTTTAGAAAATTTATTCTATGAAGGCAGAGACTGTATCTAGTTTGTTCACTTCCTTACTTCCTACTACCTAGACAAGTGCTTGGAATGTAGAAGGTACACAATAAATATGGGTGAGATTATTTTTTGAAGTAAATAAATCGTGATATAATCAGAAAATAGCATATTTTCAACTTTGTATATGTGACAAGAATGCTCCTTTAACTCTATTCAAACAGAAAAAGTATAAACAATTGGGAAAATATAGCTTATAGATATTAAAAGTTGATGATGTAGCCCAGCCAGGTGGTTCAGTTGGTTGAGCATCATCCCTTCATCAAAAAGTTTAAGGGATTGCCCTGACCAGTTTGGCTCAGTGGATAGAGCATCAGCGTGTGGACTCAAGGGTCCCAGGTTCGATTCCTGCCAAGGGCATGTACCTTGGTTGCTGGCACATCCCCAGTGGGGAGTGTGCAGGAGGCAGCTGATCAATGTTTCTCTCTCATCGATGTTTCTAACTCTCTATCCCTCTCCCTTCCTCTCTGTAAAAAAATCAATAAAATATATTTTTTAAAAAAAGTTGAAGGGATCAATTCCCTGTCAGGTCACATACCTAGGTTGTGGGTTCAACCTCAGGTTGGGGCACATATGAAAAGCAACAAATTACTGTTTCTCCCTCACCCCTCCCCGCACTCTCTCAT
>NW_006293530.1:342509-364962 GCF_000327345.1 Myotis davidii | reverse complement strand
AAGATTGTGGTGTGGTCTTTGGAATTATTTTAGTATTTTTTGGATAGTGGACACTAAATCCATTTACTGGCCTTCTAAAATGCCCCTGGTAGACTATCAGTGTCCTATAAGCACAATTCATGTGCACAATGGTTATTATTATAATACATTTTTGGCTCAGAAATAGTAAAGGGTGGAAGTAATGATGAATAGGAAAGAAAAGAAGGGTGCTGAGAGGCTTTTGAGAAGTTCTGGGCCAAACTTGGATGATCTCCTATAATTAAATGAATTGTTCAGAAGTTGAGTTATGTGGCGATAACAAACAACACTAGTATTAATGCATCATTGGCTCAAGCCGAGGTTGATTATTCACTCATGCTCTGAATCTCACAATTTGGAAGAGGCTCAGGCCCACATTCTCTTTGTTCATTTTGTAGGATCCAGGCTAAGGAGTCATTCCTCGCCTCCCGTAAATTGAAAAGAAAAAAAAGCACTGACTCTTTAAAGCTCTTTTCCTAGATGACATGCATTTGTTCTATTTATATTCTATTTGCCAATGTCAGACAGATGGTCAAGAATAAATTTCATTCGATGGGAAATCCCAGTCTAACTATATGCCCAGAAGGAGAACAAGAATTAAATATTTATGGACACATATAATGACTATAAGGCAAGAAAGAGTCAATGGGACCTATATGAGAGAAAGTACATGGTCTAGGGAAAAAGAAAATAGCACATTTATGGTCAACACAGTGCCCTAGTCAAGGTTGGGGCCAATGCAAACTGAATATGCTTCCTCAAATTAGGCAATGTGTGAGGTTCCTTGTTTGCAACATGGTATGAGCTATGGGCTCGGAAAGAATAGTAAATACCCCTGTCTTTATGATATTTAATTCTATATCTGTGTATTTCCTATTTATGTGTTTTAGACACATCTTGTTCACACCTGTATACAGCATTATAATGAATGAATAAATATAATTAGAGTTTTAATAGCAGTAATAATAATAGTAATATCAGTGTCTCTAGTCATGGATTAGAAGCATAATGAGACCAATGTTTCCTACTGATTTTCAGCACTTCACATCTTTAAAAACCAAAGAAACCACAGGGCATTAAAAACGTACAATGCTCTATACTTAATGGTAAGTACCTCAAGCTTAAAAGGGTTATTTGGATTAATTTGCTTTTGAAATTCAGTTATTACTGTATTCAAGTGATTTGCCTATTGTTAGCTAACGCTAGCACCCATTAGTTAGAAACCGACATACAACAGGCACGTCTCTGATTTCTATGTTTCTTAGTTGCCAACATTAGCCCTTTCTTTCCATTTTTTCTGTTTATTATAATTTGCTAATACATTAGTTTGGTCCCTCTGGATATAAATACAATGCAGCTTTTAACTCTGTTTATGGGATACAGGAACATGCATCCTGCCAAAAGATTTCACATTGAGCTACAAATTACTATCATGAGTCATTATTTCCATTTCATTCTTCTCCTTTGTGCATGAAATTAGTGTGAAGATCCCATTAGCAATAGTGCCATTACAGGCAGATTATTTTTTTAAGGAAGAAATGAAACCAAACTATTTTCATAAACCCTAGGCAGATATGAAAAAAAAATCTATAGAGGTTAATGTTTTGATGAAAAATAAATAATATCTAGGTACACATGAGGATTTTAATGTGGGTATTTTTTAAACTTTTCTAGCTGAAGAAATGTTTTAGGTATATAACTATGAAAATAGAATCAGAAGCATAAAGTGAATTTATAGAGTATAAGAATAAATTTTAAGGAGGGATCTACTTGACTCTTTGGTGAATTTGTTAATTCTTCTTTCTATTATGAGCTAAGAAAATTATCTTTAGTTTTATGACTTATATTAGAGGCCCATGCACGAAATTTGTGCAGGGGGAGGGGACAGGGGGGAGGGGAGCAGTCACTTAATGTGGCCTGAACTCTCTCCAATCTGGGTCCCCTCGGGGGATGTCCAACTGCTCTCTCAATCTGAGACTGCTGGCTCCTAACTACGCACCTGCCTGCCTGCCTGATTGCCCTTAACCCCTCTGTCTGCCTGCCTGATCACCCCTAACCACCTCTGCCTGCCTGATCAACCCTAACTGCTCCATTACTGGCCTGATTGCCCCTAACCGCCTCTGCCTCATCCCACCCCCGGGACCTAGGATTCCCTCCTCCAGCCAGTCACAGGCACCCAGAACCCGGGCTTCCCTCCCTCTGGTCAACCACAGGCACCCAGGACCCGAACCAGCTTCACCCAGGCAGGCTGCAGCCACAGGGGATTGTAGAAGGGTGGCTTCGCCTGGGCCACAGCCGCAGGTGCCTGGGACCACAGGGTGGGTGGCTTGTCCCTCTCCCAGGTCACAGCCATAGGCACTGACACCCGGGACTGTGGTGCAGGTAGCTTGTCCCTCTCCTGGGCCACAGGCAGAGGCACTGACACCCGGACCATGGGACAGTCGAATTGTCCCTTTCCAGGGCCGCAGGCACAGCCACTGGCACCTGGGACCGCGAGGCTGGTTGCTTGTCCCTCTCCCAGGCTGCAGCCTGGCTGGTCCCCATTCCTCTCTTGTGAGCTCATTTGTGCCTGGCTGGTCCCCATACCTCTCTCCCCAGTGTTGAGTATCTGAGCCCTTATGGTGATGGTGTGAGGGTTTGAGGATGTGAGGACCATTTGCATATTAGCTCTTTATTATATAAATTACTTTTAAATATAATTTCATTTAATTCTGCCCTTCAGAAAAAGGAAAACAATCTCAAACAATATAGATTCTCGATGCTTCCCTCCCCACTCCACCCCCATTTATTTGAAATGTTTGACACAGTGTACTGACTTTTGTGGAATCCAGGTCTAAGAGGCGACAGTACAGATTCTAGTCCTAGAAGAATTTCCCTTAATCAGTGAACTCATTTAGCTAGAGAGATTTATGTGGATGGTCTGCAGGTTTTTAGTGAGCAGCTAATACATGCCCTTTCCTAGGCAAAACACAGACTTAAACCCCTTCATGGTAGAAGCTGCCAGTGTGTGTGGCTAAGAGACAACACATTGTAGGAAGAGATTAGTGCTGCTCAGTAATAAGGGAAGGTGATACAGTGGCAATTTAAAAGAAGGGCATCAGGCTGCACAATAATTAAATATGAACTGAAAGTGGAGAGAGACTGAGCCATAGGTATTGTTTGGGAACAGGCCAGGCAGGAAGGAGTAACATCTCTTACAAAACCCTGAAACAGAAGCATATGGTATGGGCTCTATTTACAAAGAAGAGGCTCCTTGTGGTTTAGGCAGAGAGGGGAGGCTAATAAAGATGAACTAGATTCCTCCATGTGAACTTCTTTCCTCCACCTGCCTGGAAACCTATTTTGAAAATTGAGCAAAAAACAAACACAAAAGTCATGCCTCATTTTATACTGTGAGTTCTAATTCCAGAAGTGGACACCATGTTACCTCTTGTCAAAAAGCAAGGCTCCCAGTGAAACACATAGAAATTTATACTTATAGAAATTTGAACACATAGGAAGTTTGACTTTTATGCTTCAATGGCTTTTCAATTTAGGTTTGTGCTTTGTTTTGTTTTTAATTTCCTTGGAGTTTATGGAATTTCATCAACAGAAAAGAGCTACTTAAAGTTAAATTGATTTGTTTAATGCATTGGAGAAATTTTATAACTTCCTAATTTTAGATGAACAGGAAATGAAAGTATATCATTACATTTTGTGTGTATTTTCTATGGACTAACTTTCCAAACTAAACCTTTTAGTATTTGTTTGTTTGTTTGTTGTCTCCAAATTTCAATGGACTTGCCTAGGGCAGTTTGTCTTCAAGGAAATTGTACCCGCCCTTGGTTGTCATTGATGCAGATTGGACAGAATTTCTCTTTATGGCAATCTTCCATGTGGAAGGAAAGGAAAGGAGAAGGAAGATGTTGAGGGAATGCATTCTGACCTATTGCTAAATAATGAATGGTCAATTTATTGGGAGACTGCAAATGCCAAGGCAATTCCAAAACATTTTTTTTAATGGATGAGACAATTGACTCTACAACTAATTGGATTTGGAATACAATTTATGTTCTCAATAGATGGCTTACTCAAAGACAAGACTTTAAGTATCTTCAATTAACTAGTTTTTTTGTGATACTTTGATGGACCACAGATCATCTCAGAGTGGTACTCCATTGACCCTATCTATCACTTTTGATGGACTAAGTAAAAATGATCCAATTGTTAGTCATGGAAACAGAAAAAAAAAAAACACTTTTCTGTTTACAAATAAAGAGAAAGAAGGACAAGAAAGTGTATATACTATTAACTACATCTGTTCAAAATCATACCACCTTTAAGGAAAGAATTATGAATTTAAAAATATCTGGCTGGAGCTTATTTAGTTTTAAAATAATACTAGTTATGGTGACTTCTTAATATAAATGCTAATGGCAAATATACTATTCTGTGCTTTTGCAACTAGTTAAACTACAAACATTGATTTTTTTTTAAAGCAACGTATGTAGTGGAGTTTTATATAATGGTGCGATTCCTTTTTCAACCACTTCTCCATTTCCCTAAATATTTTATGTACTTTGTTAGGTTACATTTATGCAGTGAGGCAAAAGCAACACAAAATAAAATAAAACTAAACTAAAAATCCACAACCAACAAAACACACACAGGAAAAAACGCACACACAAGAACATGCTGAGGAAGGCATTTGGTATCACATTTAAGTTAGGAGCCCTGCTCTAGTTTATCATTTCTTTATTTATATATACTATCTTCAAGTCTTTTCTGCTATGTCTCTCAAACTCAGTCACAGGACAAAATATCTGGGAGGGAAACATGTTTTATTTATATTGAAGGTGACTTTATTTTCTATACCTTATATCTATTATAGCCCACAAACCCTTTATGTTCTACTAGAGGCCCCATGCACGAAATTCATGCATGGGTAAGGTTCTTAGGCCTGGCCAGCGATCAGGGCCGATTGGAGCCTAGCAGCTGCCAGCCAGGGCCTTCTTTCATTCTTGCCACCCCCTGGTGGTCAGTGCATGTCATTGTGAGGGGTCGAACTCCCGGTGGGTCAAACTCCCAAGGGGACAATTTGCATATTAGCCTTTTATTAAATAGGACTAAAGGCCTGATGCATGAAAATTTGTGCAAGAGTAGGCCTTCCTTCTCCTGGCTGTCAGCACTGGCTTCCCTCCAGCACCTGGGACCTGGCCTTCCCTTCTCCGGCTGCCATCAGGGACCCAGCACCTGGGCTGCTTCTCTCCTCCAGCCACTGGCAGGCACTCAGGACCCAGGCTGGCTTCCCTTCGGCTGCCCACAGGCACCTGGGACCTGGTTGGCTTCTCTCTGGCCCCGGCTTTGTCAGGAAGGACATCCGGGATGATGACCAGAAAACGTCTGGTCGAATTAGCATATTACCCTTTTATTATTATAGATAGGTGCAGAATTGGGTTCTTATTCTATTGATTATAATAAATATGGGATTATCAGTGGTTATAAGTGACTTAAAAGGTTTCTCAAGGTTTACTTATGTTGAAATAAAAAACACACACACATAAATCATATCCACAAAGACCTATAGCCTCAAATATGATTGTAATGTGGCCAGCTGTAATCTAGATATTTTCCCTTACACACAATTGCCCATTAATAAATCAAGAAATCTTTGTAAACATGTGCTACCTCGCTTTGCTCATGAGCTGTGTGTACATTTGTTGTGGTTTGTGTGAGCATGTATGTGTGGGTTCTTACATTTGTAAAAATTAAAACATTAATAGTAATGAAAATAAATAGCAAAAGGGAAACAAAGGTCTGACAATGAAAGTCACATTAAGAATATCTCCATATCAATTCACAGATAATAATTTCTTTCAATATGTTTATTTTTTTTTATTGATTTTATAGAGAAAGGAAGGAAGAGGGGAAGAGAATCACTGATTGGCTGCCTCCTGCATGCCCCCTACTGGGGAACAAGCCAGAAACCAGGAATGTGCCCTGACCTGGCATCAAACTTGTGTCATTTTGGTACATGGGTAGATGCTCAACCAACTGAGCTACACTTGCCAGGGCACAGATAATACATTTTTGCAAAACTTTTTACATTGAGAGATTTGACTGTCTTTAAAAGTTGCCATTTTGGTCACCTGAGAGTTAAGCAGACAGACAGCTAAATGGCTTTTGCCCCGTTAGGTTATAAAGTCACTTCCATTACTCAGAAATCTATTTCTTACTGCAGGCGGCCCACATCATTATAATCATAGTAATTATAATAATCATCATAGCACTTACACTTACAATTATACTGTGCTGCCTTTCCTAGTGAATCCTCCAACTCTTCACAAAGGAAGTACACACCACAGATGGAAATCTCTGCCACTGAAATGCAGGCATCACTGGAGTGGAAAAAGAGGCATCTCACTTCTCTTTGGCTTCCATTCTTTCCTAACAGTTGTTATTCAGAAGAAAAAGATTCAGTTGAGGTTAAAAATAAAAATAATTTGTGAGAATTGAGTGGAAACTGAAAAAGTCTCAAGTACCCCAAGATGGTTTTATTAAAAATATAATGTCCAAGAAAACTAATAATTTTTTAGTTTTTAGTCCAAAGAAAATGCGTTCTTTATAGGAAAACTAGAGGCCCGATGCACGAAATTCATGCAAGAGTAGGCCTTCCTTCCCCCAGCTGCCAGCACCAGCTTCCCTCTGGCACCCGGGACCCGGGCTTCCCTCACAGCCCCAACTTTGTCCAGAAGGTCGTTGGGAAGGACATCTGGTGTAATTAGCATATTACCCTTTTATTATTATAGATGGTCTACAGATAATATGCCTGACATACAGACACAAAGTTTATCTATTGACTGGCCTGGAGTGCCTGCCAGCTATTGCCTTCTTGATTGCAGGTATGTACACTTCCTATAACCTATTGGACTAGTCCCTAAGAATTACCACTATACTATTTAGAACCTGGAGGGCAAACCATTCCACTCTACTCTTATAGTCCTTTTTGCTCCAGTAATTTAACCACCCCATCTTTTCAGGCTAATTTTGGCTAAATTGTGAATATACATGGATTGCATATGGACAGCTTAGAGTCAGTAATTACTGGTTGGCCATCTCTCAGAACACTCTGGGTTTGTTTGATTTCAATTGATTTTCCCTCTCTCTTTATTTCAGTGAGTCTACAAATACAATACAAGTAGCTCTGTTGTAATATTTTAATACTTCTGTGTGTGTGACCTTAGCTGGAATTAGTTGTTTAGAATAGTATGAGAATAAAAAATATAAACTCCAGAGTTTTGACAAAAGCTCTCCATCCTTTCAAGTTCTTCTAAATAATAGCCACTTTCTAGACCTCAAGCTGATAATAATTCAGATTGTCTTGGTTTTCTTCTCTCTCATGTCTGCATTTCCAAACCTAAATGTTTCTTTAAATGCTGCCTCATCCACAAGAAATAATCTTATCCTTCTCTGAAACTCATAACATAAGATCTGGTTATTCAATTTTTGGAGCACTTAGTCTGTATATCCTCTATAAGCGCAAGGATTTTCAATTGGCACCATGAACATTCACAGTGCTTGTTAAATAGTAGGTGCTCGATAAAATTATTTGACTTTCATTAAGGTCTACTTTGACTTTCATTAAGGTACAAATACCATTGTGCACTTGGGTGAATGTCTTACCTTTATAACCCAGATGATTAGTAAATATTTAGTAAATAACAATGATAATTATCCGCCATATAGTTCTATGAACTCATAGAAAAAAAAAAGTCCTATGTCACTTATCATTGTATATTTTTATTTTAGAATAGGATATACAGGGTCTTGTATATTCTTTTTTTAAAATATATTTTTATTGATTTCAGAGAGGAAGGGAGAGAGAGAGAGAGAGAGAGAGAGAGAGAGACAGAGAGAGAGAAACATCAATGATGAGAGAGAATCATTGATCAGCTGCCTCTTGCACGTCCCCTACTGGGGATTGAGCCCACAACCTGGGCATTTGCCCTCGACCGGAATCGAACCTGGGACCCTTCAGTCCACAGGCTGGCACTCTATCCACTGAGCCAAATGAGCGATGGCGGACCTTGTATATCCTTTACATAATATTTATTCAGCAAATTGACTCAGTCTAAGAATTGTGTTCACCACGTGTTACTAAATTCAAGTCCCAAATGTTACATTCTTTATAGAATGCTTTTATTCTATGCACTTTTTATTTACTTTGGAGTCTGATTTCTAGAAGCACTTTGGAAACAAGTAGCAACTATTCCAAAAAGCCTATCCAAACAAAATAAATTTGAAATATATTAGAAGAGAAAAGAAAGAACGTTCTCTCCCCCCCCCCCAAAAGTTGGTCTATAGTGAAGGACTTAATGTTCCTAGCAGATAACTAAAAAATGTGCTGAATCCAAGGGAAAAATTATGTGTGGCCATATGAACTTTAAAAAATAATTGTCCCGCTAAAATTTATCTTCCGTATGATTGGGTTCATGGAAGCCTGTATTTTGGTATGCAAAGAATCCTTCTTTAAAATAAAAATTTATAAATCTCTTAGGCATGTTACCCTCTTATTTGACAAGAAAGTCGCCTTCACATATAATCTGTCATAGCCAAGTGTGCAAAAGTGTACCACTGGTAAGTCTTAAGTGAAAACACTATTATTTGGAGATGGAGAATATTGTCAATATTATTCCTGTTACGTGTTGTCCAAAGAATACATCATTCTCATTATAAAGGAAAAAAAAATGACTGAAAAATGAAAAAAACACACACACAATATATTTGTAGTTTTTCACTGTCAGAGAAGACAACGATTTAGAAACATAGAGTAAAATGAAGATGTTTGCCCATTCGCTTCCCCTAAGGATATGTTTCAGGAACAGAAAGTGTATCCCTAGGGGAAGGATTGAATGTCATTGAGGCTAGAAATGAGATGCTGCCCTTAAATCTTTCTTGATGGGCTTGTGTTAAATGGCAAGGTTGTGAAATGAAATACAAATTAGGCTTAAATAGGATAGATTGCATTAAAATGTACTCGACTGAACAGGAAAGTTCAACCAAAGTTCAGTGAGTTCATGCCGGTGTGAGGTGGGGAGAGGGGCTGGGCACAGCGTCATGTCGGTTGTGGGTGGGACCTCACAGAGATTTCTTTGGCTTCCAAACGGGACATAATATGCACAAACACGGGCATTCCAGCAGTGACTGACATCCTGCCGGATGAAGTTAATTTGATCCACCTGAGGATAATACTAGCCACTGGCTTTGTGACCAGCATGCTCCCTATCGGTTCACAATAAATACATGTTGACCAATTCTCTCGCATAGCATCTATCTGCATCACGACTGGATATCCTCTGATTTTAAAAGTTACCATTCATTTGCTTTTGATTAATAAGTTAAATTGAATGGCATAGAAATAGACATTCTTATCTTTTCAATTGCTATCCACTTTCACTCTGATTTACATAATTCAAAAAGAACTTTAAATCGCTTTATGTATCCTACTAGAAATTTATTTCATCTTTTTATACATTTTTAAAAATCCATATATTTAAAACAGATGACTTTTTTGTTTCACTCCTGCTTTATCTGTTATAGCTGAAATTTGATAATACAGCCACTTTTCTCTTGGTAGATTATAATGTAAAACAATTTTCATTGATAAAAATGGCTAATGTATATACTAGAAGCTGTTTAAATACATTACATTTCTTATTTAATCGTCCTCATAATGCCATGATATTATGATAAACTTGCTCTCAATTTCTTCATTCCCATTCTATGGATGAGATAGCTGAGGGACAACAAGATTTAGTCATTTGCCAGAGAGGCCAGACTTGTTAGGAAGGAAATCAGGATTAAGCACAGACCATTTGGTTGCAGAAATGGGATTTTACCACTCTATTGTGAATCCCATCATTTCGTGCTCAATAAAAGAAGAGAAAACACTAGGGGTACACAGAACACCTGGATGGTCCAAATTGAAAGATCACAAGGGGGAATACACATAAACTGGTTTTAAAAATTTATTGGTTAAAACTGCTAATGGATACAGAATTTCCTTTCAAGGTGATAAATATGCTTGAAAATTGTGGCAATGAACAACTCTGTAATAATACTAAAAACCATTGAGTGAATATGTATACTTATTTAGGAATCTTCTCTTTTAAATACACAGAAAACAATCCTAAAAAAAAAGAAAAAAAGAAAACAATCCTAATTTCTTTCTCCCTTTAAAATTTTTAAAATGGTACTTAAAAATACATTCATATATAATTATTTTTTCCTTTAACCTCCTTTAACTTTTTTTGTTGTTGTTACAAATTTGAACTGTGGAGAAGTAGAGAATTGACTTTGGAGTGGGTCACTTTCTGAAGACATTTGCCTTTAAAATAAATTAGATTTTGGCAGGTTTGGTCAGTGCCTGGAGGTTGACCAGGGCATACAACCCTCTCAAACCAAAGAACTCTGTTCTCAGTTTAGAATATTACACTTGTAGTCTAATTTTCTAAAAGTTACATCCTCACATGTTAAAAAAAATTTCTAAAACTTAGGGATAAGTGTAGAGGATAGTTTAACCCTTCAATATATTAGAAACCTTAGAATACATTCATTTTGCTTTTGTTTTACTTATAAACATATTCGATGGTATCAACTGTACGAAAGGATAAAACAAATGTACTGGTACAACATTTCATTTATATTTACAGTGCATTAAATTATTTCATATCTGTAATGAAAGTACCCTGTTGACCTATGTTCTAAGCCACTTGAAAAAAAAAAGTGCATTTTAGATTTTAATCATAAACAGATTTAAGCTCCCTTATGGCTTACTTCTTTTGGCCTATAACTGCACAGTCATTTAAATAAAATGTTTACTTGTAAAAGTGTGTGTGGTGCTTTACTTGAAATAGCTGATTACAACCCTGTTTGGGGTTTTTATGATACTTCTTTTAAAAAGTACTGTTTTAGGTTAAAATTTAAACATTTCACCTTTTAAACTGACTCGTGTTTGATTTCATATGCTTGAATTAAGCACACTGAATCTACTTGAATCTCTCCCTATTTAAGAGACTCTTTCTGAAAAAGCAGGCCTGGCCATTAACTTCCTCTCTGTGGCTTTCCAAGAATGAATTAAAATGTGCAAAATGACTTGAGATTCATGGTGAAAGGATGCTTTAGAGTGTTAATCCCCATGAATTCTGCCTCCAGGATCTTGCTTAAATGAACAGGAAACTTCTGGAATTGAACAAGCTTTGTGGGTGGTCAGTTCATGGTTAACAGGAAGAGAGGGGAGATTTCAATTAAAGATGTGAGTTAACTCACATAAGTACCATTATTTGTAGGTGCATGTGTGTAAGTATAGGCCTGCACTGATAGGGCAGACAGGCCAAAAAAGACTGAAAAATTAAATTTCCTATGTGTTGGAGAAAATGCTCAGAGGATAAAATGTACATTTTCAGGGATTTGTTGTATATCTCTTAACATACTTCTGGAGTTTCACAAACCATTAAATTTGGCTATGATCAGAATTTTGGAGATTTGCAGATAAATTAAAGGGCAGCATTATGTTTTGATTTACTCTTGACATCTTAGGGTTGAAATTATTTTTCCATTTCTATTTCCATGTCCTGGTGTGGGGAAAGAATGTAGCATACATTTATTTCCTATGTATTACAATGGAAAATGATTCCTGCATACTATGGTAACAGTTTAAATACTACTATCTTTAATAGCAGAATGAGAAATCCTGTCTCTGATCATTATTACAGAAATGTAATTTATGAATTGTTTTCAGATCTATTACTCATTACACTTTCACTTTAATATGCCCATGTTTGTGTATACTAACACATCTTTTTAATGTTTCTTTAATCATCTTATACATACCCACAAATCTAAAATTTAATTTATGCTATTCAGGTTATATGAATTTTTAAAGAAGATAAGATGAATTGTTTCAATTTCCAAAAATCAGTCATTAAAACATTTCTAAGTTTAATTTTCAAATATGGCAAATATGATCATTCAGGTAGTCTAATTTTATATTAAATATTAGCTACATTTTTGAAGGAAGGCAAGCTGGTGGGAGGTTGTAACAGATAAAAAATAAATACAGTGAAAATATAAAAAATTGAGTTTAAAATCCAAGTAAATTTGTGGTAAGGCTAAAAGAATATTACTTAATCATTTGCTTTTTAATATAACTGTCAATTATATGAGATTTGCCCTTTTTTTTTCCTTTTTATTGAATTTATTGGGGTGACACTGGTTAACAAAATTATACAGGTTTCTGATGCACAATTCTACAATACACCTTCTGTATTCTGTATTGTGTGTTCACTTCCCCAATTCAAGTCTCTGTCTATCACCATATACCTTCCTCCGCCTATAGCTTCCTCCACCTCACCTTCCACAATCACCTCACTGTTTCCTGTGTCCCTGAGTTTTTTCTCTCTTTTTTTTTTCTTTTTTGCTGAATTTCAGATTTGTGGGATTTTTTTTAAGTGCTTTCAGGTTTTGTGCCTTCATATTTTTTCAAAGTGTGCAGAACGATTGGGATTAGGCACTTAATTCTCCAAATTGTTGATGTCAAGGAAAATGAGAATGGATTAAGCAGCAGAAGATGCCTGAAGGTTGCCTGGTATACTCTGACTTGTCTTTAAGTGTACACCTCACTCCCTGGGCTTTGTTATTTTTTTTTTTTTTTGCACTTTTTATTAATAATGAGGCTGGGTTCTGCAGCTGCTTTAGGGGAAGAGCTATGTCCCAATCACCATGTTAGAGAATTGCCTGTCCTACAACAGACATCCCCACCAATGTAATTAATGAGGATTCCACTCAACCAAAACCCCCAGAGGAAGTCTGTTTATAAATGGAAAGTACAGTGTAATAGCTTCTGTCTCAGATTGTCACGTCCTTTTTAGACATGCTTAGCATACTATGTACTCTTTCTGCCCTTTAATTACAAAGAGCAATCATGATTTTAGCACAAACTTTGGACCAAGGATTTTCTGTGGAGTTCATGAAGCTAAGGACTAAGGGGCTTTGATTTGTAGGGTCCCCTTCTAAGGCCTGGGAGAGGCCCTACCAATGTGTTCATATTCATAAAATATCCTTTTTGTGGTTGTCGAGACCTCAGTGTTTACCACTTAAGGTTCTCCGCAGTTTCACTTTCTCTCACACCAGGAGCCATTGGAGTGATCAAAGACAATTTTAGGATTTGCAATAAAGAATGTGAGTTGAGTACGCATTTAGTCGGATGTGTCAGGATGATGTTTATTTGGTTCACAACAACCTCCATGTATAGTTACTGCTGCTGATATCCGTGCTGACTCATGCTTGTCATGATACAGGGGAATGTGATCCATAATGCCAGGCTTTGCAAGTATATGCTTAATGGGATAGATGAAATATGGAAACAGAAGTTCCCAAATGAAAAATTTATCAAGGATCCAATATGTAAAATTTTAGTGGAGAGTTTGGTTTTCATTGGTGAGCAGTCAAAACAACCTTCCCCACTGCCAGGAACATATGAACATTTTTGTCCCCTATCAAATAAGTGTGCAATGCATTTTATTGTACCCTCTTAATGGAAGTGACATATTTGTAAATGTTTTATTTACCTTCTTAAGTGGAAATATGTTTTGGGATATTTTAATAAAACAGGAAAGACACAATAGGCCCCTTATTTGGACATATCTAGACTAATAAAGACAAAGATGCTAATTGACTGTGCCTTCGCTATGCCCTAAGCCATGCCCACCAGCCAATCAGAGCGACTATGTGCAAATTAACTCAACCAAGATGGTGGCCGGAAGCCACAGAGCTGGAGCAAGCAGGAGGCTTGGTTGCCCCAATGATGGAGGAAGCCAGGCTTCCCACCAGCCTGAGCCAGCTGTGACCTCCTCTCATGGCAACAAAGTTTCAATTATAGAAGACAAATAAATCCCAGATACCTGATTCCAACCAGCCTCCACTGGGATCTTGGGTGACTAGGGGTTGTGGCCAGCCTGCAAACAGCCCTCAGCCCCTCACCCAGGCTGGCCATGCACCCCAGTGGGCACCTCCACACTGAAGCAGCTGTGGGCAGCCTTCTAATAGCCATCAGTCCCTCAGCCAGGCTGGCCAGGTACCCCAGGGGGGACCTCCAACCTGAACGAGGGCCCTCTCCCACCTCCTCAGCAGCACTAAGGATGTCCGACTGCAGCTTAGCCCTGCTTCCCGCTGGCAAGTGGACATCCCCCGAGGGCTACCGGGCTGCCAGAAGGATGTCTGACTGCCAGCTTGGGCCCGATTCCCCAGGGAGCGGGCCTAAGCCAGGAGGTGGTCATCCCCCAAGGGGTTCCAGACTGCAAGAGGTCACAGGCCAGGCTGAGGGACCCCCGAGAGCACAAGTTTTTGTGCACTGGGCCTCTAGTAGTATTATAAGAATGCTCAGTTCCTCACATAGTAAGATTGAGAAGGTGGAAGTCAGGATTGCAGACAGACTCTGGGTTCTAAGAACAGTATCTCAGAAAAGGTTCTGTACGATAGCTCTGTTGATTGGCAAGTCCTGCTGTCTTCATCCATGGGTTTTTATGTGAAATTCAGATGATGAGGAGAAAGAGTCTGATCATGTGGGTGGAGGCCTTGAGTGACATTGAACAGTAATTGCATGGATTGAGAGTCAAGCAGTGTCACTAGGAAAAACAGACAAGATAGATAGAAAGAAAAAAAGATGTGCTATAACCAGATACTGTGCTTAATGTGGAGGATCTATGTGACACAACCTTGTGTTGTTCAGGAAGCTGCATTTTAGTGTAAGGGATAGCAACATAAATGGGTAGTTTGAAAATTGTTAAGGACCAGAGAGATTGGGAAGCACGGGATATGAACACAAACCCCAAACTTGGCTTTCTTGGCAAAAGAGAATGCCTGAGCTGAGCCTTGATTCTGCATCTAGCCTTTCTTCAAAAATATGAATGAAGATCATATGCTATAACTTTTCAAAAAGAAATTTAGATATCTATTTTTTTCTAACTCATCAAGTACAATACCCTCTTCAGGCAAAAGAAAATTGAGTCCCAGAGAAGTGAAGTAATTGACAAATGAAAAAAAAAACAACAACAAAAAACAGTTACCTGGGAAATACTTTTCCTGGAACCCAGGCTTTCTTTATCTTCCTTACTCCAATACTCTGTTCATCATTTTTCACAAGAGATGAAAGGAATTCACAGAACTTGCCAAACATCAAAGTGAATAAATAGGACTTTATCAGAGGCTTTAAAGAAAGTAAGTAAAAAAAAAAAAAAAGATCTGGTATGTATAGTTTTAATTCAGGACATATGACTAAATATATGGATATAAAAACTTCTAAATCAAAATACAGTAAGTATAAGTTAAAAAGAGCAATGTGTTGGGAAAAGAAATCGGTATTTCATAATAGGGAAACCATGAATAAAAGTCCCTGGTATTTTTAAGACAATTAATAGCATGTTGAACAGTGAGAGTAATGACATATGTCAAACATCATTTCACAGATTTTAAATCTCTGCTGAAGAACAAATGCATAACCCACTTAGACCCAGATTCCTTGCTTTGATTTTGTAAGAACACATAGACAAATATATTTTATAACATCTACTAACAGTCATGGCTTGCAACATACGCCAAATGATATCATCCCAAACTCAGGGTAATGGATAATAGAAATTCCAAGTCTGTAAGCACAAGAGTATCTTAATCACGAAGAAAATTATTATGGCAGAAAGAATGTAGAAGGACATAGGGAAGGCCCATTACTAAAATGCATTCCCAGAGCGTTTGCTAAATTCTTTGTAAACACCTTTATTTCTTTCCCCCTCCTTTTTTCCCTTCTCTTATAGACCCAGGCAGACATGTCGTTTTGTAATGTGGGGATGTTTTTCCTCACTGATACTTTATTGCATATCTTTTCCACTGTTATGTCAGACAATTGAAAATCTTCCACAGCTGGTACATGTAAGGTTTCATTCCTTGGTTTATTATATTTAGGTAGGTTCTTAATCATATTGTAGGAGTGACTATGTGATGAATAAGGCAGTATAGCATTGTGACCAGCATTGAGCTTACCAGGCAGACAGAACTAAGTTTGCATTTTCATTCCATCACATGACTATCTTATTACTTTGAACAAGTAAGTAAGAAAATAAAATCTCATTTTCTCCTTTAGTACTATGGGGGTAATCATAACGTTATCTCATTGTGCTATTGAGAAAATTAAACAAAATAATTAAAAGCCTGAGGTCTTGCCCTGGACAGTGTGGATCCATTGGTTGGGGAATCATTCCCTGTACCAAGAGGTCTCCTGTTCAATCCCTGATCAGTGCACATGCCCAGATTTTGGGCTTGACCCTGGGTAGGGGGCATGCAGGAGGCAGTTGGTAGATGTTTCTGTCCTCCTCCCTCTCTTTCTTTTTCTTTCACCCTCTCCTTTCCTCTCTCTCTAAAAGAAAAAAAAAGAGTTCTCAGTAAATCTTACTTCTTATCATCATCATCATCATGGCCACAACCACTTACCACAAAATAATCTGGACAAATATATGTCTTCCCTAAGGAAAGCCAATACCCTGTAAATTACTTCTACTTTTTTCTTTAATGACTCATTTGATTTCACTTTATGCTAACTTTCAAATAAAGTTCTATAGTAATTTTCTTTATTTTGAGGCTTTTAAAATATTTTCTTAGTATAATTTCAAAAGAGAAAAGCAGGAAACGATGATAGATTAGTAATGGGAAAGAGAGGTGAGAGTGGATGGATTGGATATTATTTTTATATATTAACCACTGTCTTTGAACTTACTATTCTTAATTTTATTTTCTCCAGGACATCTCTTTGTTCCCCTCAAGTACTGCATACAGAGGGTTAGGAAGTTCAAACCTGCCAGGCTTAATCTGAGTAAAATAGATGACAGCGTCATCTGATGAGGATGAGGGAGGCAGGGGTGAATTCAGGGGCTCGAGTAAACCAACTATGTTTTGGAATAGCTCCTCTGGGAAACTGTATAGGGATTCAACCATGAGTGAATAAAGGGGTTACAGAGAAACGCTGAGTGGTGAAAGAAAGCATTTTCAAAGGATCTGTTTGACCTAGTTAGATGACTCTCTATCATAGCTCAGCAATTCTTGGTTGGAAGTAAAGTACAGAATATATTTGTTTAAAAGAGATGCTAGTAGATGGAGATTTGAGAGACCAGAGGAAAGTCAGTCTGATTTGTCCTGTTTGGAGGCTGAATCCCTGGGATGTGCACAGAACTGTTTATTGTTTTCATTGCATATAAAACGTGTGTCTGTTGCAACATAATAAAGATACTGTTTTATACCTTTTTATATTTTTGTCACAAACAATATTTAGTTGTTGGAAAGTGTTTAATGCATTTTGAGTTTTTCATAGGCATATCTCTTATATATGAACAAAGAGAGAATATGCAAATTGGTCATGACTCCCTCACAGTCACAGCCACATATGCTAATTAGTCAATACCAGTATGCAAATTGACCATCATGCCCTTGCACAAGATGGCCACCCCCATGTGTTCAAAAGAAGGCCAGCACAAGATGGCCTGCAGGGAGGTCAGTGGGGGGTAACCAGGCTGGCAGAGGAGGGCAGTTGAGGGTGACTGGGCCTTCAGGGGAGGGAGGAGTGTTGGGGGGGACCAGGCTGGCAGGGGAGGGCAGTTAGGGGTTACCAGGCATGCAGGGGAGGGAGGGCAGTTGGGGAGGGAGACCAGGCTGGAACGGGAGGGGAGTTGGGGGCGACTGGGCCAACAGGGTAAGGCAGTTGGGGCAATCGGGATGGCAGGGGAGCAAGTAGGTGTCAATTAGGCTGGCAGGGGAGCGGTTAGGGGGTGATCAACATGACAGGAAGAAGCAGTTAGGGGCAATCAGGCAGACAGGCAGTGAGCAGTTGGGAACCAGTAGTCCCAGATTATGAGAGGGATGTCCAAACTGGCAGTCGGACATCCCCCGAGGGGTCCCAGATTGGAGAGGGTGCAGGCTGGGTTGAGGGACAGCCCCCGCCCCCCTCAGTGCATGAATTTCATGCACTGGGCCTCTAAGATATATATATATGGCCTTTGATTGGTAGTGATTCCAGAAAATTAATGAACATAAGGGCATACATATGTGTGCATGTTTCTTTAATTGAGAATTGTTAAACTTTAAATCATTTTAATTATGAAATATCTTCAACATTTAAGAAAGTAGAGAAAATAATAAAAACACACACATCAATGTCCACATCACTGCAATTATAAGGATAAATGATTTCCACATTTGTTTTGAATCTCTCTAAATATTGAAAATAAATCACATTTTTTACATATACATTGTTTTCATATTCACTTCCCAGAATATTACTGAGAATGAGCAAAGCATGTCTCCTTTTTAATTCATTTCTTCTTTTAGTATTATTCATACATCATTTTTATTTCATTTCCTTCTTTTTGTGCCTTCTTGAGAGGAAATCATAGTTCCTTGAAATATTTCCTTCACATTATTTTTAAAAAAATTTTATGGTTACCTAGCTAGGTTGGCTCAGTGGATAGAGTGTTAGCCTGTGGACTGAAGGGTCCTGGGTTTGATTCCGGTCAAGGGCATGTACCTCAATTGCAGGCTCCTCCCAGCCAGGCTCTGTTCAGGGCATGTGCAGGAGGCAACCAATTGATGTGTTTCTGTCACATTGATGTTTCCCTCTGTCTTTCCCTCTCTCTTCCACACTCTAAAAATCAATGGGAAAGTATCCTTGGGTGAGGATTAAAATAAATAATTCTATGGTCAATAATATTAGCTTTATTTTTTTTTTTATGCAGACAAATAATAGTGTCTCTTCTCCAATGTAGCACTTAAAGGTTTAGGTAAGCAATCTTAATTTTTTCTATCATTCCACCTTTCGTGTACTCATACAGTACATCTTATCTAAATAAAGTCTTTATTTTCTCTCTCCCCTTCTCTTTTTTCTCTTTGATTTTACACAGCAAATATATCATTTTATAAAAATTACTCAGAAACATGCTTCTTTCTTTGAGCAAAATATAAAAATTACTGCCTACAATAAACATAGGAGTAATTTATTTTATTCTTGCCACAGAAAATCACTAAATCTGAATGCACCACAGCTATTTTCCTATTAGAAGACATTCAGCTTGTTTACAATATATTTTCTATTAAAATTCTGCAATATATATTTCTGTTCACAAGTCATTATGAATTAATAACATTTTATGTACTATATATTCTTACAATAAAATTCTATGGCCAACATACATTTATATATTTAAAAATAGACATTATTATTATATTTACTTGCAATATCATAGCAATTTATATAATAACCAACAATATATGCATCTGAACATCTGCACATACTCTCACCTGCATTGGATGCTATCACTTATTGCCATATAATTGGTGTCATATATTTGTTTCATGAAATTAAATCTAAGGCTATAAACTTCCTTCTGAGTGTAACTTTGGACATCCTCCAGAGGTTTTGTAATGTATCACTTAAATTTTATTTTCATATGTATCTGAAAGGCATTTATTTTAGCCTCTTCTAGTTTTCTGTGTTCAGTAGTTCCTTGACCCACAGCCTTCATACATTAGAATTTATATTTCATATTACTGTTTAGAAAGCTTTACATAGAATTTATTAGTTATTTTATATACATTTAGGTTAGAATAGATTTGGCCTTGCAGAGATAATGTGAAAATTATGCAGAGATTTCCCATTTCCCTCACATTCAGGCTCCTCTATTATTGACATCCTACATTAGTATGGTATACTTGTCATAATTTATGAACCAATATTGATATGCTATTGCTAACTAAACTCCTTGCTTTGTGCAGATTTCTTTAGTTTTTTTTTTCTAATGTCTTTTTTGTTTGTTTCAGGATCCCCTTCAGTATATAGCTATATCCACATTATTAGATTAGCGTTCAAATGGTCCTTTCCTGTTAATCTATCTGGCTTTAAATTTTTTAAAAATTTATCTTTATTGTTGAAAGTGTTGCAGATGCCCCCCCTTTTTGCCCCCTGACCCCCCTCCTTCCTGCTCCCAAACCCTGCCCAAGCCTTCACAGCACTCTTGTCCATGGGTTATGCATATATGCACATAAGTTTTTTGGTTAATTTATTTCCCCACCCTGACTTTAAATAGATTTCTTAAAGACAACATGTAGTTGGGTGTGCTTTTTTTATTTTTTAAAAAATATATTTTATTGATTTTTTTACAGAGAGGAAGGGAGAAGGATAGAGAGCTAGAGACATAGATGAGAGAGAAACATTGATCAGCTGCCCTCTGCACACGCCCTACTGGGGATGTGCCCGCAACCAAGGTACATGCCCCCGACCGGAATCGAACCTGGGACCCTTGAGTCCGCGGGCTGACACTCTATCCACTGAGCCAAATCGGTCAGGGCTGGGTGTGTTTTTTTAAAATCAACTCTGTCATTCTCTAGATTTTATTTCATGTACTTCATTTACATTTAAAATGATTTTGATATAGTATTGTTAATATCTCTCATTTTTATAACTGTATTCTCTTCATCCCAGTTATTCTGTGTGTTTTCTTCTTCTTCATTATTTTACTGCCTTCTCTGGTTTTAATTTTAATTGAGCATTTATATGACTAAATTTTAGCTCCTCTCCCAGTGTATCAATTATACCTATTTTTTAGTGATTTTTGAGGTTTGTCTAGAATTTGCAATATGCGTTTTTAACTGATCTATGCCCACTTTCTAAAAACACTATATTGCCTTATGTTTTGTACAAATACTTTGTAATATAATTTTCTCCATTCCTTTCTCCTCTCCCTGTGATGGGCATTTATTTCACTTATGTATATGCTACTAACACCCAATGTGTTATCACTAGTATTGCTTTAACCAAATAATTATTTTTCAACTAAATTAAGAATTTAAAACATATATTTTATATTCATTTATTCTTCCTCTGATATTCTACCTTTCTTTATGCAGACCCATGTTTCTGACAATATCACTTTTTACTCCTGAAAAGCTGCCTTTATCCTTTCTTGCAGGCTTTGTTTGTCTGAAAAAGTTTTATTTCTTCTTTACATTTGAATAAATAGTTCACTGAATATAGAAATATAGGTTTTATGTTGTTATTTTTGCTCAACTCTTTAAATATTTTATTCCATGATTTTCTTTCTTTTATAGCTTCCAATGGGAAGGCTGCTACAATTATTCTTGTTTCTTTAGTGACTGTTAATTTTTCATAATATTTTTTATCTTTGATTTTTTTGCAATTTGAATATCACATACTAAGTTATCATTATTTTTGTTATTTATCCTACTGGTGTTCTTTGAATGTCCTGGATCTATAGTTTAGTGCCTATCATTCATTTGGGAAAGCTTTGGTCATCATTACTTCTCAAATATTTCTTCAAATGTGTTCTTTTTTCTTGTCCTTCTGGTGTTCCAGCTAGGTATATATTACTTTTTTCTTTTTTTAATTTACATCATAGTTCTCTGTGGGCTTCTGATTATTTTTCACTCTTTGTATTTACTAGTATGGCTTAAAGTTTCTATTGAGCTATCTTCAAACTCATCAAGTATGTGTTGAATCTAAAGATGAATCTGTTGAAGGCTTTATTTGTTAGAATGTTATAAATTTTTATTCTTTTTTAGATTTTCCATCTCTCTGGTTACATTTCCTATTTTCCACTTCTCTATATTTAGGTGGAATTTTGTCTCTTGGAGTTATAGATTTAGTGTTTCAGGCTTTTCTCATAGTTCTGTCAGATAACAACAGAGTTGTGGGGAAGATGCCTTGCAAAATTTCAGAGCTTTAGTGGAAGAAGAGGCTGCTAATCCCCATAAGTTATTTTGTTTAAAAAATGGATTGAATAGCAGATTCAAAACACTAAACATCATAGATGAGCAATTTTTAGTTAGCATGTATCTGAACCTTTCCATATTATGATTTTTTAATATTCCCAGACTGGTTTCTTTGATTTCCAATAGCAACCACTTTCAAAAAGGCAGAGGAAATTTGTTTTCTAGAGATTTCAGGGTCGCAGCAATATTAGCAGCTAAGACCTATGTGAACTATTCGCTGTCTCTGAACACTTCTTTGTTAGAGGGTAAGCGCTCAAGTGCTGTTTTGTTTTGTTTTGAACTCACATAACTTAGTTAAATGTTTTTCTCCTCCATCAATTACCAGGATGAGTCCACAGTGCTCAGTAAAATATAATTTTAGCTTTGGTGTTGCTTCTTTCTAAAAATCAGATGATTTATGCAAGTGATTAATGCATTGTAATTGCAGAATTGCCTTAGAACTTACCAGCTTTTTAGAAAAATGTGGCCTGAAGTGACTTCAGCAAACTAAGTAAAAATTCTTCAGTGAAAGTTCTAAGGTAATTTAATTTGAATGTCCAATAATTTGTATTTTACTACACAATGAGAAAAAAAA
>NW_006293530.1:341870-342472 GCF_000327345.1 Myotis davidii | reverse complement strand
TGCATGCCCTGCACTTTTCCCTCCCTGAGTCTACCTGAGCAAACATGAGAGATGATCCTGCATACACGATGCATTTGGCTCCTCAGTGAGGCAAAAAGATTAAGAGAAAAGCAAAATATCACAGTCCTCTTAATGCAACCTCGTAGCTTGAAATGGAGTTATTTTTAAATATCAGGTTATTTGGAAAGGCGCTGTGGACAAAAGGAGAGAGCGCACCAAATGACATCATTACTAATTTCCCGCTTTTTAAACTGTATATCTTATTGATTTTTTTTACAGAGAGGAAGGTAGAGGGATAGAGTTAGAAACATCAATGAGAGAAAAAGGTTGATCATGCCTCCTACACACTCCCTACTGGAGATGTGCCTGCAACCAGGCTACATGCCCTTGACTGGAATTAAGCCTGGGACCTTTCAGTCCCAATGCTCTATCCACTGAGCCAAACCTGTGAGGACTACATTTAAAATTTTAAGTATAAATGGATATTCCATAAAATGGAAGGGTAAGTTAAGATAAATTAAATCTTCAAAGGAAGATTCCAAGCACACTAAGGCTTTATTATCTTGTCTGTATCACATAAATGCTTCAATGCTCAACCACTC
>NW_006293530.1:330347-341670 GCF_000327345.1 Myotis davidii | reverse complement strand
TACCAGCTTTTTAGAAAAATGTGGCCTGAAGTGACTTCAGCAAACTAAGTAAAAATTCTTCAGTGAAAGTTCTAAGGTAATTTAATTTGAATGTCCAATAATTTGTATTTTACTACACAATGAGAAAAAAAAAGATATAGGATAATTTTCTAAGTAGTTATAACTATCAGAATGCATTGTCCATTAGAGATAATGTCACAGCAGAGTTTGGGTAGCCTTGGACAATCACAAAATTATTTTAAAGAAATTTTGTTCTTACAACTTTTATCTACAAAATATTTGGAGCTCAGCACATTGTCCATTAAGTATCAAAAACCATGAAGTAGGCATACATCTTCCCAGAAACTTTATTTTATTTGAAGTCTTAGAGAGGAGACTGCATTTAAATTTTTTATGTATTTATTATTTTTTTATTTTTAATATATTTTTATTGAATTTTTACAGAGAGGAAGGGAGAGAGATAGAGAGTTAGAAACATCAATGAGAGAGAAACATTGATCAGCTGCCTCCTACACACTCCCTACTGGAGATGTGCCTGCAACCAGGCTACATGCCCTTGACTGGAATTAAGCCTGGGACCTTTCAGTCCCAATGCTCTATCCACTGAGCCAAACCTGTGAGGACTACATTTAAAATTTTAAGTATAAATGGATATTCCATAAAATGGAAGGGTAAGTTAAGATAAATTAAATCTTCAAAGGAAGATTCCAAGCACACTAAGGCTTTATTATCTTGTCTGTATCACATAAATGCTTCAATGCTAAAATCCTTACTCTATTTCTGTTAGGAATTCATTATTGAAAAAGTTTCAACAGCAGTACTTTAGGTGTAGAATTAAAACCATGATTAACTAAAAAAAAAAAAATAGTTTACCACAGCCAAAGAAAGATAACATATTTAGGGATTAATATACAAAAGAGATGCATTGAATTTATGTATCAGTCAGCATTCCCTTGAAGAAGCAGAACTATTTTAAGTGATGGAGAAACAGGATTTATTTCAACAATTAGAGATTTTGCAATGCTGGAGTGGGTGGAGATATCTATGCAAGGCAATTGTTTCTGTGCAGGGTTGAACTTGACATTGCTTTAGGTCTGAAAGGAAGTTGGACCTTGGTGAAGATGAACTGAGATCAACAGTAAAAACTGAAACCCATAAACAATCTGAGGTCTTATCTCACTGTTTCCAATGTTGATGTCATGAACATCTTCCAGGAAAATGTAACACTTTCATCAAAGAGTGGCACAAGCCTCATGTCAGTATTCTTATTCCCAAGGAATGGTTGATGAGAAGATGAAGGGTACAATCTGGAGATAACTGTTAATGTGAAAAGTCTCAAGAAAGACAAGCTTATAGTTAAGGTAGGAATGTGCTCACTACACCTGGGATTGGGTAGGAGTTTCATCAATGGAACAACTAAACAGATTCCAAGCACTTACAGTATCCAAGTGGGTTCAGGAAATAACATTTCTTCATCTAGGTCTAGGTTATTTGCACTGTAGACAATCCCTTCTGATTAGAGACACATTACATATCTTTGTTTCAAGAAGAATTTATAAGTAGATGGTTGCTGAAGGTACTCAAATATAGGAAATAAAAATAAATGAAGAGCCAGAAGAAAAGGAAGGAGAAAAACTAACAATTTCTGAAAACGAATGGGAGAACAACAAAGAGAAAGAAAACAGACAAACAAAAAGATTAAAAACAAAAAAAGAAGAAGAATTAAGGGGAAAAGTTGCATTAAACTATTAGCAGAGATGCCTGGCTGGTGTGACTCAGTGGTTGAGTGCCGACCTAAGAGGTCACAGTTAGATTCCTGGTCAGGGAACATGCCTGGGTTGTGGGCTCAATCCCCAGGGTGGGGCCTGCAGAAGGCAAGCCGATCAGTGAGCTCACAAGGAAAATGTCAAGTCTTCCCATTGGGCTTAGAAACCTGTGACCCACACAGGTCAGGATGGAAGGAGGGGTGCATGCGGGCATGTGTGTGTGTGTGTGTGTGTGTGTGTGTGTGTGTGTAACTACTAGAGGCCCAATGCACAAAATTTGTCATGGGTAGGGCCCCTCATACAACTTAACAAAAGGAAGATAAACAATCCAATCAAAAAAATGGGCAAAGGACCTAAATAGACACTTTTCGAAAGAGGGCATTCAGAAAGCCAAGAGACACATGAAAACATGCTCAAAGTAATTAATCATCTAAGAGATGCAAATCAAAACAGCAATGAGGTACCACCTCACACCTGTCAGGGTGGCTGTCATCAACAAATCAATAATTCAGCTGACTCAGAGGAAAGCAGAACTAAAAAAACAGAGAGAAGCTAATCCCTGAGGACATTATTTGAGCAGCTGGCTCCAAAAATACCTGAATCCAAGTCTTCCTTGGACTTTTCAGGAAAGTGAGTTGATAAATCCCTTTCTTTGCCTAAGGTGCTTGGAGTTAAATTTTCTCTCTTATAACTGAAAGTATACTGATGTATATATGTCTTCATTTAGTAGAATCTAGTTAATTTATCTCAACAATCTGTGAGATAAATATTTTCTTCATTTAACAGATTAAAAGTTAGAACTCAGATGAAAAAAATCTAAGTTAACTACCTGCCCAAGACCACATAACTAGTAAGTCATAGGAACAAAATCCTAGATTTCTAATATAAACTCATAGTTTTTAATGTGTCTTTAAATATTACTATCTTTGGAAGAAAAACTAGTTTAAGCATGCTCAAACCTCAGAGGGAAGGTAGGGGAGAGAAGGGGTAAGGGGAAGAGCTCAACCAAAGGACTTGTATGCATGCACATAAGCATAACCAATGGACACAAGACACTGGGGGAGTCGGGTAAGGTCATGTACCTGGGGTAGGGGAGGCCGGGGGAAGGTCAATGGGGATAAAAAAGGAGACATATGTACTACTATTTGTAATACTTTAAACAATAAAATAAAATTTTAAAAAAGATAGAGATATTCATACTCCTGTTGAAATTACACAAATCATTTTTACTATGGCTTCTTAGTGGCTTGGTTTGTTGACGGTATTTATTCTCCCATCTTGAATGTCAAGCACTTGTTGGGCTTCCTTTCCCAGTGCTTGATAGCATTGAAGGCAGGTCCCAATGCTTTTCTACAATTTTTGAACCTTTGAATTGTATTAACTTATGATCTTACACTATGCACTACACCCTTACATTACATCCACTTAAAGTCTCTCCCTTTCTCCCATTTAAGCCTCACCCAGACTGAGAGGCCCATGGTGAGGGACAGGTATCTGGGAATGTTTCTCAGGATCTAACCTTTCCCTCTTCTTCCTGCAGCCATTCTCACCACTGTAAGCTATACCTGTTCATGCTCATTCATGCCAAAAACTATAACGAGGGCAAAAAGGAAAAATAAATAAATGAAAAGCCCCTTCAGCTGGTAGTGTGATGCATTGATTGCACATAATGGTTCGAGGCAGATATGAAAATAATGGGTATTTTCATATGGGGTCAGATATATCTTTTACATCCCTTAGATTCATGTGGCATTAGCAAAATGAGAAACTGTGTGTGTAAGCCTTAGGCCAGGGTGCAGCTGGAGAGGGCATTTCTGGTTGCCCCTCCTGGCAAATAGGTCCATTCTCTTCCAGTGGTCTCACTGCAGCCCTTCTCTCTTTATTTGTGACGTGAGGAAAAAGCCACCCCACTCACTCCCTGTCTTCTCAACACTCAACACTCTTCTAAATGAGCTCTCTTATCCTGATGAACCTCTAACCTGTAAATACAGGTTGCGGCAAAGGGTGTTAGGTAAAGGGTATCAGAGATAGTTTTGTTTTTCCCGGGTATGTGTTATAGATGTGTCTAGCTACTCTCTTTTAAATGCTGTGGTACTTTAAAGCAATCGGTCTCAGCTTTGGACATGTGCCAAAATGCTAAAACAAAAATTCCATTTTATATCCCATAACCTAAGTACTAATTTTGGGGAATATTTGGAGAGAATGTGCCATAAGAATCGATGGCAGTATACAGATGCAAATAATTTCCCCTCATGGTTAATCACATGTAAATAAGAACGATAGCATACCTGACATAAAAGATGAGCTTTAAAGAAAAAATTAACAAGTAAGAAGTATGGTGATTAGTTATCCCAATAACCACAAATTAGACCCACAGTACATTTTTTTTTTTGTTTGTGCCTTAAAAACTAATCTCTAGTACTAGATTCTAAATGGCTCACAAAATATTTCCAGATTGTATTTGGAAATCTCCAGTTTGTTATGAATATACTGGAAGAATCTTAATTATAATAGTGCTACCGGGCACCATTCGCTCCTTTCAGATACAGTTATGCTGAAAAAAATGGCAACTACAAGGCATCAGTTTGTTAAATAAACACAGGTGTGTCTGGGTCCCGGCTGTCGGGCCATCTACAGAAGAATCATTCTTTGGAAGCAGTCAAGAAGAAAGGAGAGAGAGGAAGATCAGGGGGGTCAATTGTAAGCCTGATGAATGCTGTGCAAAAACAAAGGTAGCTTGTCACAGCTTTTGCTTTTAGTTAAGAAAGAAGTGGGTGGGATGACATGTTTGGTTTGAAGGGGTTCACGGTCACACACATACCTGCATACGCTTTCTCCCTCCTCCTGCCCCAGTGGTGTTGGGTGAATGCATTTCTTGAGTTTAAGATGAGATCAGATGCTGTAGTTTAAAATGAGAAACCCATGAGAAACAATAAATTGAGGTTTTATTTTTTTTCCTTTTGCAAGCCTAATTTTAAGTGTCAGTGAAGAAACTTTTTTTCCCCTGCCTTCTAGCTGCAAAATAAATATCCAGGTTAAAAGTCATCACACTTAAGTTTGGACTTTGATTTATCCATGACCCAAATGTTTTGTCGTATTTCTGTCTTGGCATTTATTTACTGGAGAGGGGTGAGGCATTTTTATGGACAATAGATTTTAATTACATTAAAATGTTGCTCTCATTTTTTTTTTCCTCCACTGAAGCACTTGTGAGAGTGATTGGTGGCACCCCAAAGAACAGGGCACTGGCTAAATCCTTAAAGGTGCCTTAGGCTCTTTGTTTTCTGAATTCATTTGACAAAGCCTTTCTCCAAACCAGTGGTTCCCAACCTTGGCTGCACATTAGAATCACCTGGGAACCTTTTTAAAATCCTGATTTCTGGGCCTCATCCTCCAGGAATTGTTTCTTTGTTACTAATGTTGTGGCCCCACCCCATAACAAAGAAACAGAATTTCTGGAGGATGAGGCCCAGAAATCAGTATTTTAAAAAGATTCCCAGGTGATTCTAATGTGCAGCCAAGGTTGAGAACCACTGCTCTAAACCTATCCCCAATCCTAATGAGATTGCCACACCTTAGAGTTCTAGCTACTGGAGACTGCCCCAACAACACGCATATGCATTGTACCCTGGAACACAGGTGTTATGCTTGCTCTCCCTTACTTTCCTTCCCAGCCCCACCCCCTCAATCTGGGCATCTACTTACTCAACTTGGGCTTTTGTGTGATAGTCTCTACCAGTGACTTTCAACCCTTTCCATCTCATGGCACACAGGAATTAATTACTAAGATTCTGGGCACACCAAAAATATATTCTATTTTTTTGCCCATCTCACAAAAAATAGGTATGATTTTGATTCATTCTCACAGAATGGCTGTTCTTGTGTTGGCTGTTGTCATTTTTTAAAATTTGGCACTCTAAAGTAAAAGGGGTCAGTGTCCCTGACTAAATAGCCAGGTATTGCCTGTTGTAAAAATTTTTGATTTGAGATTCTGGGCACACCAAAAATATATTCTATTTTTTTGCCCATCTCACAAAAAATAGGTATGATTTTGATTCATTCTCACAGAATGGCTGTTCTTGTGTTGGCTGTTGTCATTTTTTAAAATTTGGCACTCTAAAGTAAAAGAGGTCAGTGTCCCTGACTAAATAGTCAAGTATTGCCTGGTGTAAAAATTCTTGATTTGTCTCTGGGTGGTGGGTACACGGTCCTATGTACAGATTTCATAAATTAGTAATCTACACATGAAACATATATGTTCATGTTGACTAATGGCACCCCAATAAAATTTAATTAAAACATAGAAATAAATAAAGTTATTTAATTTAAATTTAAAAAACATAAAAATTCTTGAGGCACACCAATTGAAAATCACTGGTCTATACAAACATGCTATGGTCATGTGTGAATTCACAGTATGTCTGGAAGACAAATTGTAGACTGCCTGCTGTAGACATTTTCTGACTTTCTGATCAGCTGGGGAAGGGGAGGTGAGAGGCAAGAAATGTTTGCACCGAATACAACATGCTTCTTAAAAGTCAACCTGAGCAACGTTTTTGTTTTCACAGCTAATTATAGGAAATTGTGATCCTGAATTAGGACAATAAGGAAAAAAATATATACAAGATGAGTTCAATCTGTAATGCATTCCTAAATTGGGGTACCGTCCGTTGGTAGAAACATGAGACAAATCAATCACCGTGGCGGGAACAGTTGCAGGTAAAGGTACAGATAGCCAAGTGCACTCACCTTGTTCTTCTTGATACAGGAAGTCAGCACAGATTAAACAGAGGACGACTTCTAAGCCAGTCCTCCCTGATTGCACTCCCGGCAGCCAGCCTTTCCCTGTGTTCATGTGCATTTGACGAGGGTCTGGTGCCTGGTGTGTGTCTGTATTTATGGAAGAAACTGGCTGTGAACCAGGGAGTTTCTCCTGCTCAAATAGTCTCCTTTCAAACACAATCAAACTGTCAGCTGGTTGGCATTGGCTGGGTACATCTCTCATATGTTTTCTTTTCACGACACCAAGAGAAGCCTAGTCCCTAAGCATGAGCCCCCAGACCTGAGGCATTAAGCCTCTTTTGATCAGCAGCTTATAAACCTGATCCCTGTTTTGAGTTAATGGTTCTGTGCTGATGTAAATGGCAAATGAACAATGTCAGGGTAGCTCTATTCATTTTTACCATTAGTTGCATTAAGAATAGAGACTGAATCACTATTCATACCTTAAAACAGTGTTAATTATATCTAGGAATACACTCAAGTCGGCTTTATTTTTCTTTCTGCTATATTCATTGAAAACACTACAATTTGGTTAAGTATTTAAAGTATGTTTTTTCGATGTAGATTATAATAAAATAACAATCCACTAATGTTACATTCTGCTGAATACATTCAAGGAAATTTCAGGGTGCATGTGCATGTGTATGTGTGTGTGTGTGACATTGTGTATGCATGGTTGTGTCTACTAGTATGTGTGTATACATGTGCTAATGCCCCTAGTCCCCCTAAGATGCTAAATATGTCCTCCTCAAAATCCCTTCTTCTACCTTCTTCCTTATCAGCTGTAACATAAAGGTAGAGAACTAGTATTCTTTATTTTGCCATTTCAAAGAATTCCAATGCTAGGGGTTCTATCTTCTGACTGGAAATGTAAAATTACTAAGAAATAAATTAAGAAAGAAATAGAGGAAAATAGAAAAAGAAAGAAAAACAGTAAAGTAAATAAGAAAGATATAAACCTTGTTTTGGTGAGACACCTTATTGATGGCTATTTTCTAAACCTAATTTCAAGGTAAAATGACTTCTAAATAGATCATTTGCAGGTAGAACACTTTTGTTAGAGAAGAGGGAGCTCAGTGGGGAGGTGGAGGGATGGGATCACCTTCTGTGTACCTGGCTCAGTGGTCACCCTTTCACACACTTCTCCTTGCTGTGAGCTGAAAATAACTGGTGCTACATGCCCCCTGTGAGCCTATAGGCTGATATTAGGAGTAGCAATTGCCAGGGTATTGTAATGTGAATTGAACTTTCCAGTTCAGTTGGAAATAATTAAAAATAACTTGCTATTAGACATATTGTCTAGATGTAGACATTTTTGTTTATTTGTCTTTGCTGTGACGTCCATGAGTAGATCTGTCTGATGACCATGTCTGGAAGTGCCACCATCTCATTCTGAAGACCATCCTGATATGTCCTGCACGTGGCACAGATATGACAGGTTTGGATAACTGTCTGAGTTACCTTGACTCAAGAGGTTTAAGAAACTTACCTAAACTGGCACAAATAGTAAGAAACAGATCTTCCAAAAAACAAAGATCTCCCAGGTTCCAGCTCAAGTTGTAGGTTTGCCTCCAAAATGATGATACACCCTACAAAATAAAAATTTCTACAAACAGAAATAATTTCTCAGAGGAAAGAGCATAAACATAATCCAAACATCACTGGGATCTTTGCCTACTTAGTGGGCGATAATTATTCTCATTCCTATCATTTTGGTGGGATCCTCTATGTTGCTATATAGCAGGGCTGTTCCTAGCTTCTTGTCTGAACTTACATTTCCAATACAGGACCCAGGAAGGGAGGATGAAGCCAGTGTTTCTGGAAGATGAGATCAACAGCTCTCTGAGGCTATCATGCAATGTACAGCAATTCCAGAATCTTTCTCCTTCCCATCTATGATCGATCTATGCCTGCAAGTAGGCTCATATGTTACTTACTCTGAGAAAAAAAAAAAAAGTGTCTCTAAGCCCCTTAACATGGAGAAAGCTTTCATCTAGGAGAATTGTACTTTTAATCCTAATCTTGAGAGATTAGTTTCATCGCCTATAGAATAGGTGCTATGCCATCAATGTTGCCTAATACTGAGGACAGTTGAGCTGTCTGAATTTACCCAACACCATTGAACTTACCACTGGAACAACTGAAGTTTGGGAAGCAGGATAGGCCAAATGTATCCTATGTGTAGTAACATGGTCTTTTATCGTGAGTGTTTCATTTGCTGGAAAAAAAACAACAAAAACAAACAAACAAACAAACAAAAACACCAAAAAACTGATTTGTGTAAAACCTCACCTGCTTTATTAGTGGTGGCAATCTACATGGGTGTTCATGCTTCCACAGTAATTTTCCTCAATTAACATCAACAGGAAACTTCCAAAATGTTCTCCATTTCTAATTGAACCTCCCAAAAAACAGTAGAGGCAGGGCTCCTCTGAAGGAGAGGATGTGTGTGTTCTCGCTTTTATCTAACTTGTTTTCTTTCTTTCATCTTTGTATGGAGCCTGTAGTGCTCGAGCCCAGTTCTCATGCTCTGCAGGTCATATAATTGAATGGTACTGGGAATGGGCAGGTCTGTTTCATCACAAGTGACTTAACCACATCCTCCAAATTTGAAATTAGTGCAGCTGAAAATATAGTGAGAATAGAATCACATCCAGATGACATGTTGCCAGTCCTCCCCAATCTGGTTCAATCTTGCGGTTGTTCCTTTTCTGTTTCCTCCCAAGCATGCTACGGTTCGTGAACTTGAATGAAATCTGCAAGCAGTTCTCCAGGCTAAAGGCACAGCAAATAATTTCCACAGGGTGTGGAGATTTTCTGATTAATTTTCACTTTGCCATGTTAATCTCTTCTCCATTTAATTGTTTCTATGATTATATTAAAATGAGTCAGCCAGGGATTACAATGTTGTATTAATTGTTATTCTCCTTATCTATTCTTTTAAGATAGTGATTTCTAAACACCCACATACCACCACCACCACTACCATCACCACTATCATCTTTTATATTATTTCACAACTGTAACATTCATTTTGGAACATTGTATCAGTTAGCAATGGCTGATAGTGATTCTGAAATCTTAAAATACCCAGTATACTATGGTGAGCACTGACGTTACATACAGTGTAATTTGCTCAGTACCTTTTAGGATGAATAGAAGCATTTTTAGAACTGCTTGTGGAATAACAGTTATCATTTATTTTGCATTTTCCTTCAGTGAGTACCCATAGTCAAATGTGAGAAAATATACACTTTTTTAATGTTTTTTTCCTCTCTTTCCTAAGTCAGTTTATAGTATTTATATCTATGGTTTGAAAATTCTTCAACAATTCTAACTCAAGTCTTTAACTCCCAAAACAAATAAACATTTGGGTTTGATTACATTTTGGGCTTCTACAAAAAGTTTTTATTCATATGAATTTAGACTTTTAGAAACACACATGCACGCACATCATAGATCTGTTTGTTACAGCCTGATGGATCATTATATAGCCTGATGTGACCCATGAACTCTGAACAATAATAATAAATATAATATAATAGTATAATTTATAATAATAACATTGATAATAATTTATAGTATACCAGTGTCCTGGTGCACAAATTCGTGCACATTGAAAGGAAATTAATTAGAAGAAATATTTTAATATTACTATACACCCTTTCTCTATAATAGAAATGTGCACCAAATTCATGATTGACAATGACAGATTGATTGGTGCCAGCAAGACCTTTATATGTACTGCGCATGCATGAGTCAACATATATATTAGAGGTCCAGTGCACAAAAATTTGTACACTCGGCGTAGTGGGGTGCCTCAGCCCGGCCTGTGTCCTCTCGCAGTCTGGGACCCCTTGGAGGATGACCACTTGCTGGCTTAGGCCTGCTCCCTGGGGGATTGGGCCTAAGCTGGCAATCAGACCTCTCTCTGGCAGCCCGGCAGACCTTGGGGCATGTCCATTTGCCAGTGAGGAGCAGACCTAAGCTGCAGTCGGACATCTTTAGTGCTGCTGAGGCAGGAGAGGCTCCCACCACCACCGCTGTACTGGCAGCCATCAACCTGGCTGGTCCACCATTTCTTACTTCTTCTGTCAGGTCAAGTTTCTAAACTTTCTAAATCTCCATTTTCCGGCTAATGAAAAGAAAATAGGATTCCACTGAGTCTCCTATCTACCTACTCCAGGACTTGTATGAGGATCAAATGAGATTAGATGAGGCACATGAAAACACTTCACAAACATTTGGTTAAACTGTAAAATATTTGCACCTGGCTATAAAGCAAGTCTTGTTTCTGGGTTGTAGAAACTCTAAGGTGGCTAGTCACTATGGAAGGAAGATGGGCGTTACTGTGTGATATCATTACCTGATGCCCACAGCCACTGTTTCCAGGCTGGACTTGGCAGTGGGCTGCATTTTGCACCATGGGGTCTTGGCAATGTTGGCTGCGATTTCCTGGGGTGTTGTTCTGGGGTAGTGGCGAGGCCTGTTGCCGGGAGCCGGTTCATCCTTGCTGTTTTAAGGGACCTGACATATATGGCATACTGTTCTTAATATGTTTGCTCACCTTTTTGGCACTATGTGTTTTAACCAAGGTCACCTTTCCGAGAAAGGTTGTTTCCCCAGGTAGGGATTTTCCCCTGAAGTTAAGGAGGGAATAAAACCTATTAACTAAGTGCCAGGCGGGTAATTAATCACTTTAACTACGAACAATCATGCTTAAGCTACATAATCTTTACTCCCTGGAATGGAGATAAGCAACGCCCTAACCTTTG
>NW_006293530.1:327379-330121 GCF_000327345.1 Myotis davidii | reverse complement strand
TGTAGAAACTCTAAGGTGGCTAGTCACTATGGAGAGGAAGATGAGTGTTACTGTGTGATGTCATTACCTGATGCCCACAGCCACCGTTTCCAGGCTGGGCTGGGCAGTGGGCTGCATTTTGCACCATGGGGTCTTGGCAATGTTGGCTGTGATTTGCTGGGGTGTTGTTCTGGGGTGGTGGCGAGGCCTGTGTCCCACTTGGGGGAAGCTGAGTGTTGGTTTGTTGGCACCAGGTCCATGGTGTCATTTATTTTTAAATGACCTGTGCTCATCATGGCAGCTCCAGCGTTGAGTGTCTGCCCCTTGATGGTCAGTGTGCATCATAGCTACTGGTCAGATGGACACAGCCTTTTATTTCTATAGATTATTATTTTCTAGCTGGAACTATAAAGTAGAACTACTCAAAATGCGGTATGGAGATCACTGTTCATTTGTGGAATGTTTATTACATGTCTCCTATGACATGAATATAGAAATAAAGAGGATTTCTTAAGCTCACAGCAACGTTCCAATACATTGTATGCCATTCAAGTGCATGAAAGTGGGCTTACAATTTACTTTACATTTAATTTTCCCAGCAATTCACTTTATTGTATTTCACAAAAATATCCAGGATGCATTAAAACATTTTTATGAAAAGGTTCTTCACCAGAGATAATTGAAGAAGCATTATTCTAGGGGCTTCATATATTTCCCATTGTCACAAGTTTTCTATTCTTTTTTCTCACTGTGCACACTTTAAAGCTCTCCAGAACAGCTGTATTCAGTTTGCAAGTAACATTATTCAAAGTGAAATTTTACACAAGTTAAGACAAAAAACACCCTTTGGCTATTTTTTTTTTTTTTAACTTAGGAGTGTATTTAAAATTTGAAGGAACATGAGTACCCTTTTTGATCCTTAGTGAAGAAAATCACACCATAATCTCTGGGCTATTGCATGTTGGGAGGCCAGACAGCTATTGATAGGAGAGCTATCTTTTCTGGACCACACTTTGGATATACTTGGTGCTCAATAAATACCTTCGCAACTAAAATAATACAACTCCAAACATCTGCCTTTACAGAAAGCTTGCCCCTCTCCTTAGAAATGAAAAGGCTTCGTAGAAAGTCCTTCTTCGGATTTAGACTAAGCAAAGTGCTGTGATTACACATTCTGGGGTCTGCAAGGAATGAGCAAGCCAGGGATCATTTGTCTCAGCAGAGAGAAAACAGCTGTGCTTCATGGTTTGTTCAGTTACTTTAAGACATGCACCTCATTTTCCTGCCAAGACAATTGGGATAAACTGCTGCATAGGCGAGGCTGATATTTTTTCTCAGCTGGAAAATAAAAGAATGTATGCCTTTGGTAAATGTTGAGTGACTAGAATGTTACATACACACCATGGACTTAACATTGTGGAAATGTATTTGATAGTGTTTCTGAGTGCACTCATCATTGTAAAACACATCTAACAAATCTGAAATTAGCCTATTTTTTTATTTTATCTTTTTGAAGCTTTATTGTTGAGAATATTACAGATGTTCCCCTTCCTCCCCTTCCCCCATTTGCCCTCCTCCATCAGGTTCCCACCCTGTCCCAGGCCTTCAGCACCCTATTGCCTGTGTCCACAGGTAATGCATATGTGCATACATGTTCTTTGGTTAATCTCTTCCCACCTCCACTTCCAGTCTCCCTTTCCTCTGAGATTTGTCAGTCTGTTCCATGTTTCCATGCCTCTGGATCTATTTCATTCATCAGTTTATTTTGTTAATTAGATTCCTTTATTTCTATTTTGATTTTTAGAACCAATTGTTGGTAGATATATATTTATTGTCATTTTATTATTCATATTTTTTTATTTCTTCTTCCTCTTTAAGAATACCCTTGAACATTTCATGTAATACTGGTTTGGTGGTGATGAACTCCTTTAGCTTTTTCTTGCCTGTGAAGTTCTTTATCTGACTCTCAGTTCTAAATGAGAGCTTATCTGTGTAGAGTAATCTTGGTTGTAGATCCTTGCTATTCATCACTTTGAATATGTCTTGCCACTCCCTTCTGGCCTGAAAAGTTTCTATTGAGAAATCAGCTGACGGTCCAATGGGCAAGCCCTGGTAGTTAATGAACTGTTTTTCCCTTGCTGTTTTTAAGATTCTCTCTTTGTCTTTAACCCTTATGATGTGTCTTGCCGTGGGCCTCTTTGGATTCCTCCTGTTAGGGATTCCGTACTTCTTGAACTTGTAAGTCTATTTCCTTGACCAGGTAGCGGAAGTTTTCTGTCATGATTTCTTCAAATAGGATTTCAATATCTTGCTCTCTTCAGCAGTCTCTATGCCACTCAGTCACAATCCCCACTAGCTTTTGCAACCTGAAGTTATGGTACTTCTCTTAGCTCTGGAACCCTAGGCTGAGATCTGGTGTGGGGCCGGAACCCCTTGCTCCTCACAGGCTTCCTCCATAGAGGCTATCTCTCTCCCAATTAAAAACACACCACACATAGGTGTAGGACCATCCTGTTCTCGCCTCTGTCCCTCCTACCAGTCTCAATGTGCTTTCTCCTTTACTTCTATAGTTGTAAGACTTCCATTCAGTCAGATTTCAGGCAGTTCTGAATGATGGTTGTTCTGTATTTTAGTTATAATTTTTATTTTCTTGTGGGAGGAGGTGAGTACTATTATTTATCTACACCACCATCTTGGTTCTCCATGAGGTACTTCTTCAAATTTGCCTTATTTTACATTAGACCAAGCATGTCAAACTTGTTG
>NW_006293530.1:316906-327330 GCF_000327345.1 Myotis davidii | reverse complement strand
CTCTTCATTCCACAGGCTGACGCTCTATCCACTGAGCCAAGCCGGCCAGGGCAACATCATTGTTTTTTGTATCAATAATTCAAGTTTATACAATTATCTATATATCTTATGCCTTCTGTATCCTTACATATTCTCATAAATGTTTGGTGTACATTTTCTAGAGTGATGGAGATTGCTGTATCTATCATTATTTTGGCAATGATAATTGTTAAAAAAAATATGTGTTTTTTTTTAATTGATTTTAGAAAGAGAGAAAGGGAGAGTGAGAGAGAAACATCTATCTTCTGCTTCCTGCGCATTCCCTACTGGGGATCGAGCCCGCAGCAACCCCGGCCTGTCTGGACCAGCAATCTCTTGGTGCATGGGAGAATGCTCAACCAACTGATCCACACAGGCCAGGGACAGGCAGTGATAATTTTTGAACTATGACCAGTAATTTGATGATAGAATGCTGCTCTAGATTCATAAAAAAAAAATGTTACATTTCTTTTTAAAATTTTTCTTGTCTTGAGTGAAGTTGAGCTATTTTATTTTAATCCTAAGTGTTGTGGCTGATGAAGAAGAAACATTGCAGAAATTATGGGCAGTACACAATTATTTAATCTGTTGCGCTAAATTCCTGAACTCTCATAAATGTTTGAGTCCAAGGTGTATGGTTTGTTTGTTTGTTTGTTTGTTTTGTTGTTGTTTGTTTTTCGATGCATCTGAAATAAGGGCTATGGACACACATACAAATTATATACCATCTATCTATATTAAGGTGTGTATTTAATCACAAAGAAGTTATTAATTCAATGACAGTTAACATACCTAAATCCTAGAATCAGTAAAATAGAATAGCAAAATATTGAATTTCAATTGCACATTTTCTATATGCATGCAGTTAACTTTATTTTGCCATTGCCTACACTTCTTAGTGTTACCTATTTTTCATAGAATGCAATTATAAAATGTTCATTCTCTTAAATTATAAAGGCAAAGAAAAAATAAAATTATTTTTTCACAATGTTTAGACATTTCCTTCATTTATTCAAAAAGTCTTTATTGCAAATCTAGTTAATGCCAGGCAATGTTCTAAGCAGTGAGGAAACAGCAGTGACTGAATTGAACAAAAGTGCCAACTTTCTTTCTCAAAAAGGTGTTTTAATAGTAACCATGATTTGGTTTTAGTATCTCTCTCTTTCTCTCTCTTTCTCTTGGTCTCTGATTGGTCACTTCAAACTGTCACCTCCTAAAGTCCTACGCTCGTTATGATTATGAATTTTAATCATTATTCTCTGCAATACTTTGGAAGGCTAACAAAACAATTTCAGAATCTAGGTAGAAATACAATGTTTCACTACCAATGCAGATTGAATTCTATTCAGTCCTCATTACCACTTAAATTGCTTATATATAAAAGTATTTTATAATATTCATGAGCTTTAAACTTTATTTTTTAGGGTAGGACAATATTTTTTCTATATAACTTTATAAGATTTGCTGTTGTTAATGTGTTGCTATTTTATATATGGAGTTAAGAAGGCGAAAAACCTGCCAATACTGGCCTAAATGATGCCACCCACATAACTGGTAAATTGGTACTGACCTTGCTTTTAAAAAAAGTAAAAACAATACACATGCCCATTTATGAAATGTAGTAATGCAGAAAGTAACAATCTTTTAAAGAATATTTCCTTTCTTCCATAATCGGCACTAACCACGTTTAGTTCTCTTTAACTATTCCTCCCTAGGACAAACTAACTACCTAATAGATAAATAAGTGCATTTACCAACATATAAATATTCAGGTCTCTAGCTATTCACTTTTCAAGTTTACTTACCCAAAGCATAATATTATATGGATCATTTCAGGCTTTGCTCTGTGTAATTAATATTAAATTTTAACTTTGAATCGTTATGTAGAAGCACTTAATCCCTTTTCTTTATTCTTTTCCATCCCCTGAATGTGACATTCCTTACATCTCTGTCCCCTATTGAGTACAGGTAGATTGTTTCTATGTAGAAATACTCCATATGAGGGAGAGGGCTAGGTAAACCATTTGCAGAAACTCAAAGGGAAATCCCCAATTCGTTTGTGATTTCACGGTTTGTCAGTAGGTGCTTACCTGTTCCTCCAGGAAGTCTTTCAACATGTCTATTCTGTTCTTGAAGCTGCCCTGGCCTCTCTGCACAGGAAGGATGTGTCCCAGGACCGTCGGACCTCCCCGGCTTTGCCCGTGAGGGTTCAGGTTGGGTTGACAAGGAAAACACATGTTAATCTGGTGGAACTAATCCTTCCCGGGGCCTGACCCAGCACTAATCCATGAAGAATCAACTCACAGCTATCTGTGACAATGAATGATGCCCCTGTGCAGGGAAAAGTCCTTGAAAATATATACATACATCTATATGTCAGATCCTAATCACGCTCCTCATCCTATTAAAGAAAGACTTTTGTTTCACTTATTTTTGCTTATTTTTGTTCCTCTAAGTGCTCAAAAGAAGTTCAAAAAAACAACACAGAAATCAACTTGAAAAGCGCTTTTTGTTTGTTGTTTTTTTGTTTGTTTGTATTTTTTTAAAGCAATACTAGAAACATGGCAGGAAAGAAAGGGATAAAGCACCAAATAAATGATTCCCTCTTATCGATGGAAGTTGATAATCATATGAAGCAACACCAGGGACAAAGTCATTTGCCAATGATTTATCACCACTCATTACTGTTAAACATGAACATTCACGGGATGAACATATAGGAAAGCAATAAGAATATATTAAAGAGTGCAGCTTCTCTCTAAGGACAAGTAGGCGGCTGCTGAGAGCTTTCGGTTTCTAAGAAAAGAAACAGCAGGCTATCAATATAAAGAACTGTCATGTCACTGTACATTCTGAGATAGAATACATCACTGGATGTGAAGGAAATTTCTGATAAGGGGTTTGGTTGGAAAGGATTGCTTTTGGCTTCTCTGTGTTGATGACAGCTGCTTCTGAGCGTCCGGGGTAGCTTTCCTCTCGCTGACCTGAGTCATCATCACTGTGGAGCGGGCAGGCCTGGGGAGCCCCACTGGCAACTCTTTCCTAATCGCCGGCTGCCAGACACTGCTCGGCACTTCCAGGGGGTCACTGTGTGGAGTTCAGGATTAACACTTAACTTCTGCTGCTCACTGCCACAGACTGAAGCATCCCCGTCCCACTGCAGGCGAGTTAGAAATGAAGAGGTCGGCAACAGGCAACCGTGTGAAATTCTCTTGTAATATTGCAGTGTATTAACAATTGCTGTAAGTGATCGACCTTTCAAGATTATGAACAGAAAGCCTGGGTCATTCTCACTTTCTATGTATTTGCTAATGCAGAAAGACAAAAGTTCAAATGTGAAAGCTTTACTAGAGAAGATAAAATGATGAAATACACAAGTTGTCTTAATGCTATTTGCTGGAATTATTATCTACTGTTAACGGAATCCACGTACAGCATGATAATCAAATAAATAGGAAGGACAGATAGCTCAGCTTATGGCTCTTACATGATAAAAAAATGTGAAAAGAATAGCACCCTACTATGATATTGGAGGTCTACACATGAATTAACCTAGGACTAGAATGAATTAACTGATTGGGAAGAATATACCAATTTCTAAGAGAAAAGGTAGACTTATAACAGAATAACTGCAGTCTATGGGTGACTTTGTGCTTGCTCTTTTATTTAGAATAAAAGGTAGGTTTCTAGTTTCTGATAAATATAACTTTGAATAATTAGACTTTTATTTGGTTATTTTGTTTGAAACCATGTTTCCTACCATCCTTTTACCTTATGGTGTTTCGATAGGTAAAATAATGATTACTCCCTTAACCTAGAATTTTCACTCTGTTTTTGAGTAAGACTGTTTGCGGAGCCAAGATTGCAGCCAGTTGACAATAACATGGAAAGCTGGTTTTCTGTGGGTGCACGTTCTTTGGTTAATCTGATATTGTTCTGTGTGCATTTTCATTGTGCGTGGCTGTGTGTGTGTGTGTGTGTGTGTGTGCGTGCGTGTATGTGTTTGAATGGTAAAATTGGAAGGTACATTTTATGTGTGTGTGTGTGTGTGTGTGTGTTTGAATGGGAAAATTGGAAGATACATTTTCAATCTTATTTGGAGAACACTGAACAATCCTGATAGGCACTGCTCCTTTACATCAACAAAGAACAAGGAGAAAAAACTAATTCATCCTATTTATCACAAAATGCATAGTGGAACTCAGTAGATCAAAAATTATATTCATTAAGTACTTGCAATAAATATTTATGTATCTTTCAGAGGGAACTTATAATGTGCCAGCAAGATATATAAGTTGTGCACCTAAGCTAGGGGGGAACAAAGAGGACTTTTTGTAAAAAAGTGACCCCATATTATACTTAGAATCAATCTCCAAACTGCTGCCTCCTCCAAGTGGTTCCCTCTATTGAAACCCCATGTCTTCTCCATGTTCTCAACTGTAGTTACCCGTATTAAGTTGCTGGGGCTGCCATAGCAAAGTACCACAAACTAGATGACTTACGACAGCAGAAATCTATCCCCCAGTCCTGCAGCTAGGAGTCCAAAATGAAGGTATGGGCAGGGCCAGCCTCCCTCTGAGCCTCCAAGAGAGGTAGCTTCTTTGCCTCTTACAGCTTCTGCTATGCAGGCACCCCTTCCTTTGTGGCTACATAACTCTAGTCTCTGCCTCCAACTTCCTACGGCTGCCTCGTCTTTCCTCTATGTGTTTCTCTGCTTTCACACACCGTTCTTCCTGTGTGTGCACATTTCCCTATTTTTATAAGACTATTCAACATATTGGATTAGAGTCCACCCTCATACTCTCATTTTAACTTTTTTAAATCCGCAAAGACCCTATTTCCAAATAAGATCACAAACAAGTAGGGAAGATTAGTACGTCAACATATCTTTCTTTAGGAGATGGAGGACTCAGCTAACATTAACTAACACTTTCGACATATGTTGAATACATTGTGATTTATTGTGTGGAGGTGGTAGCATATTCATGATCTTCCTGTAGCGAGTTTTCTCATATACGTTGCTTTCTATCCTAGTGCAAAGTGTACTAGTTAAATATTGAACATACGGATTAATAAAAGAAGGGCATTTTATTTTCTAAAATGATTTTCAATTGATTTCAAACTTATTACAGAAACGAAAACAAGAAAACTCTCTGTACTTTGTGTCACAGTCTCACATTAGCTACTAATTTGTCAGAAAAATAACAAAAGAATAGCAAAACTCCCAAGGTGATAACATGAAATAGCCTAATATATTATCCCGAAGACATCTCTGTAGGCGGCCAAGAAATATGCAATTCTACAAGAAAAGATGCTCTGCTGTGCAAGCCCTCCTGTGAGAGTGGGGGTGATCAGCTTCTAAAGCTCAACTCAAGACCAATCCAGTTGCATTGGAAATTTTATGTAGAAAGATATTACCTGTCAGGCACAAAGCACAACGCTGGATAAAGCAAATTATACTCCAATGGAAAGCATTGGAGCCATTTCAGGAATAATAATAAAAAAAAGAGTGTTTCTTGGTTTTCTGTTTAATAGAAAGAAAAAAAATATATGTATATAAAGAATGGTCTGGGAGAAAAAAAAGGAAACTTTATGGCTTTGCATTTTAAATATACATGATTTCAAATTCATAGAATTGAAAACCTTTCCTATTATTTTCGTGTTGTCAGACTTGACTCTTCTTATTTGACTCCTATGGTATTACTATAAAAGTAAGAGTTCAAGGATGCGAGTCCTTTAAGTGGCGACGTAATCAAGTCGCTGCACCAAAACCTGGCTGACCGGAAACTCCCCTTTTCCCCAGCCTTAGCAAGTCAGATTTCAAAAGGCGGTCAGTCACCTATTCATGCTAATCAGAGAACAAGAGGAAGATGCAGGAATCAAAATATCAGTTTATTAGCTTTTACATTATGATTGTAGTGAAAGAAATAATGAAAATGTAAGTTAATGAAAGAGAAAAACAAACTCTCACTGAAAATAGCTTTAAAAAGCCATACTTTTTGTTTTATAATGTTAGGAAATATACCTTCAGGAATGTTAAGTGTGATTCAAAAGTACCATCGTTTTTCTGAGGGCAAATTTGACAACATGCACCAACAAATATTTCAAAAGTGCATGGTTTTTGGTTCTGCAATAAAATTTCTAAGAATGCATTGTAAGCAAGTAATTAAACAAATGTTTAAAGATGTATGCATGAGGAATTTCATTACAGGATTGTTCATAGGAACAAAAATCCTATAAAATAATTAAAATATCCATTAATATGAATGTGAAAAAAATTTTATACAATGAAATAAATGTACTGTGCAAATGAAACTAAATTTGAACCTGATTGCTTCTCTAGATTTGAATTCTAATGTATTAGAATTACATGGTCAGAAGAACATATTGGATGATACCATAGAAATGCAATCAGGAAAATCCAGTCTTTTTATTTTTTACAAATGAGTTGTAAAGAAAGGGAAAAAAATGAATGAGGAAGTATGAGTCAATAGATTAAAAACTTATGAGATATATTATTCAACTTGGAACTTGTCTAGATTATGAAGCAAATGAACAAAAAGAAAACATTAATAAGAAAAACAAAGGGATTTAAACATTTTAATGATATTTGATTATAGTAGGGAAATTTAATTAACTTATTACATGAAATAATGGTATTGTTAAGTTTTTTAAAAAGAAATTCATATCTTCAGGGATATTTGTGGGTAACTTGATATAATATCTGGGATTTGTTTATAAATATTCAAGATTGGGGATGGAGGAGAGTGGATTGGTGTGGATAAAACATGATTAGGTTAATGATTATTGAAATTTGAACATGGGGGCTCATTATAATTTTTCTACTTTTGAAATGTTTTAAGTAAAACAATAACAAATATAAAAAGCATTTAGAGATAAGTAAAAAATCATGGCATTAGAAAAACTAGATATAGCAATGGTTTTTAATGAAATATATATCTTTTAGGAACCTCACATAGATAATAGAAAAGGCTAGTGAGATACTTTTTCTATAATTTATTACTTATTTTGCCAATTCTACATACAGAAGAAATAAAATAAAAATAATTATTTTACCTTACACTATGTCTTTTCATTCACTATACCTGTCAAATAAGCTGTCATCCAAAGCAATGTTCTTCTTGTATCAAAAAGAACAAAAAATAAATCATTTGGAAATGCTTAAGAAATAGTTCATAGAGTCTCCATCCAACCAAATGTCTTTCTCAGGGTTGAAGTTATCTCCCAGGGAAGGTGATGATAAAAGCTGCCCAATCCTCCCTCTATGGTTCAGTTTTTTTTTTTCAAAGCTACACACTGACCACCACCTAGTTACTGACATATTCTCTCCTCAAAATATTAGCCAATTTACTGAGACAGGGTTTACTTGCCTTTTCATTTTAGACCTAGCTTTGGTTTGGGAAATACCCAGCCCCCTAAGGGTTTCTGCATATGTTTAAGAGATCTCAGTTTATGTTGATTTAGCAAGTTCAACTCCTTGGGGGTCACTCTACTTTCATTTGAGGACCCCATTCTGCAGACCCCTAGTTGTGCTGTTTTTCTGGGTGACTAAGAATGTATAGTCAAGATTTATTATCTACTGGAGGCCTGTTGCATGAAATTCATGCACGGGGGGGGGGGGGGGGGGGGAATCCCTCAGCCCAGTATTAACCCTCTCCAATCTGGGACATCCCTCTCACAATCCGGGACTGCTGACTCCTAACCACTCGCAACCACTCGCCTGCCTGCCTGCCAACCCCATTCTGCAGACCCCTAGTTGTGCTGTTTTTCTGGGTGACTAAGAATGTATAGTCAAGATTTATTATCTACTGGAGGCCTGCTGCATGAAATTCATGCACTGGGGGCGGGGGGGCAGGAGGAAGTGTCCCTCAGCCCAGTATTAACACCTAACTGCTCCCCTGCCAGCCCAATCGCCTCCGACTGCCCTCCCCTGCAGGCCTGCACCCCTCCCCGAACTGCTTACCCCTGCAGGCCTGGTCCGCCCTCAACTGCCCTCTCTTGCAGGCCATCTTGTGACAATGTGGGGGTGGCCATCTTGTGGTGGCCATCTTGTGACAACACGGGACGGCCACCTTGTGACGACGTAGGGGTTGCCATCCTGTGATGACATGGGGGTGGCCATCTTAGGATGCAAGAGCTTGAGGGTCAATTTGCATATTACCTCTTTATTATATAGGATAGCTTTTCACATTGACCACTGTCATATTTCTTATACTGACTTGCATCTGCCATTTCTACATACAAAGTTTTTTTTCTTCTAATTTTTGAAAATTTTCTATTCAGTGCCAGGTTGAAATCAATATGTCTTATCTTATACACCTCTCCTCTATAAGTTCTAAGGCCATTTCCTTCTTTCCTTTCTCCTTTCCTCTTTTAATTCCTCCTTCCTTATCTCCTCTTCTTTTATTCTCCTCTACCTCCTCTTCCTTCCCCTCCCCTTCCTCCTCCTCCTTCCCTTCTTCTTGCTTCCATCAGGATAAGCCATCTTTAAAATTTTACTCCATTTCAATTGAGTTTTAAATTTTACTGCTACCTCTTGTTATATAGGATTAGTATATTTCTATACCTTTAATAATCTACTGCCCATGTTTTTGTTTTTGTTTTTTCAAAACTCGGTTCCATGTAATTGATGTAGTATGAGATCACCATTTGTGATCCCAGAGAGGCCATCCTTTTGGGAACATATGCATGTTTGCTTTAAGGAGAATTCAAAGAGCAGGTGGGTGACTTTGCTGGAACTAGATAAAACCTGGTAGTTTAGCATTGGAGTCAGGTCATGCACATAAGAGGCAGGAAGCTGTGCTTTGGAATGGGCATGAGTAAAGATAAAATTTCTTAAGAATGGCATGTTCACTATATTGGCAGCATTTCCTGATTCTCGTTAAGACTGAAAGATGTCAAAAATATTTTGCTAGTAATACTTTTAAGTTTCTACCTGAATATGACAGCATGAGCAGCTGAATTTCAACTCACATATTTCCTCTTCAAAGCACAGAGGGTTACATCCATCTAAAACCCACTACATTCTCTCAAGAGAGAACTCCACTAGTTTATGAATCTTACAAGCAAATTGTTTTCCCAAAACCTAAAAGGCATTTCAGTACAAGGGAGTTTGCCCCATTTTTAACACATATGGTTGCTAGATTCATGGTGTCTATGAAGTAGGTACTATTATTGTCTCCATTTTACACTTTAGGCCCAAGAGGGCTAAGCACTCAATTCAATGTCACACAGCTGATGAATGCTCAAGGTGACATTGAACCTCAGGTGCGACCTTTTCAGAGCCCACTATGTCATATTGGTCTCTTGAAAATAAAATACAGAATAAACGACTTTTGACATGTGGACATATTAGTTAAAAGATGTCACTATTGATCTTGTCTGAAGAAATAAAACATTAGAGATAAAGTAAAAGCACTCCTTATTTGAAATCTTCAGACACATTCTCCTCCCACACTTCCTGAAGGGCACCATCTCCATCTCATGAGTTTGGCTTTTACTCCCACTCTCCTGTACATGTTTTACATAAGCAAATTACGTACATTTTCATAGGCACATGTAGCCTTACTTTGAATGATTTTAATATAATGAAATCGTATGTTAAGGTGCTTCTTCAACATTTTTTTCATTCAGTATTATCTTTATGTTTAAAGTATTTTACATTGGCTGTCTAGTCTTAGGAGTGGAGAGCCAGCAATTGTGTAGCTGTTTAAGATGAATTTTGAATAACTTGGGGGAGGCTGTGACCTGCTTCAAGTCCTAGGTAAGAAAAGGTAGCACAGAGTTGGAGAGGAGGCTTGTTTCCTTAGCTTTTCATGGAACCAGAATGTTTGCCAGCCCCAGGTAAAAGACTTGGTGGAAGCACCTGGACTGGTGCCTTTGGCCACTGACATTCTTGCACAGTGAGTGGGCCAACTGAGATGCAGAATATAAAGAGAAAAGATGCCAAGGGCGGATTTCAGTTGATGCACATGTTTGTGGGGACGAATGAGGACCACGCTAAAAAGTTTTCAAAATACTCCAGAAAAATCCCAATTTCTCGGCCGTTTAAAAGTGGAGCCCTAGTAACAAATTGAGGTCTTTCAGAAAATGTAGAAGGGACATAATTTTGTAACCCCAGACTAGTAAAGCCTGTTTCATACAGATTACTCAATCCTCCCTGGCTCCTGAAGGATTTGCATAGACATTGAGAGTGATTTATTATGCAATCATTCCACAAAGGCCAGCAAACATGTCTGCAAATACTAGTTTGCACCTCTCATAGGATTGAAATTCCTATGAGAACAAGGACATTTCTGTAGAACTTGGGGGTCAGGTGGCTTACGAAGTGAGGGCTCTGAGAAGACCAATTATGGATGTGGGAAAATCAAAACTGAAGAATTGGG
>NW_006293530.1:315596-316736 GCF_000327345.1 Myotis davidii | reverse complement strand
AAACTAATTTTGTTATTCTAGCAAGTGGTCACATTTGTTTCCAATATGGTTTTGAATTCAGTGTGCAAGATTGAAATTTGACTTCTCCGAAGTCAGTCTCAACCCATCTATGAATGGAAGAAGTGATTGAAGGCTGCAAAGGATACCTAGAACAAAGCAAGTGCTCAGATATGTGTAATTTCCAAGACATTACTTAGGTTAATTTAGTTACATTTTTCTCAAGGGTAAAATAAACATAGTAATAATTGCCATGCCTGGTATAGAAATTTTCGTAAAAAAAAAAAACACCCTTTTTTCTATTCCAGCATTATAGGTAATGCCACTGTTATTTTAGTCAAAGCATGGTTTTAGTTGAAGCAGGATGCTGTGTAATCAATACCAGAGAATGAAGGAACAGGGCAACATCTTTGACTCCACAAGGACAATAACTCAGTGATGAGAGGCTCCAGATAAGTTTCACCCTAGAAAGATTTGCTAACTTGTCACTCTTGTATATGAATTTAATTTTTGTCATGATAGAACAACAAGTGACAATGCCATTTGAAAATTTCCCTCGACATAGGGAATGCCAAAGGGGGGAAAATCACTTTTGGTTTTGATTTTTTGTACACTTCAAATATCATATTCTGGAGACTGTTCAGTAGGAAAACAGTGCAACCTATAAATATATTGGGTGTATTTCATGATCCCTTCCCCTGACCAGGATGCAAAGCCAAGCTGAGCTTGGAATGGGCTGAATGTCTTGGCATAAGACCTTTGGCATTTGGCAGTTGAGTTTCCAGATCAAAAGCTAAACTGGTATTTTTCCAGTACAGTTTACTGTAGTAGTTTGCTGAAAGTGTACATCAAGAAATAAACTGCCAACCTGAGTGTGCCTAATTGTGCAATTATGTGAATCATTGTGAACCTTATTTGCATTCCTGGAAGAAAGCAATTATTCTTTGCCATACTAGTTTAGAATATTCTAAATTAAAATGCATTTAATACACCTAACCTACCGAACATCATAACTTATTCTAGCCTACTTTCAACATTCTAAGAACACAGTATCCAAAAAATGCTGGCAACACAGCACACTGCAGAATATGGGTTGTTTACTCTCGCGATGACTGGCTGAGAGCTGTGGCTTTGGGACACGGG
>NW_006293530.1:310656-314871 GCF_000327345.1 Myotis davidii | reverse complement strand
CAGACTTGGAATGATAATATATAAACAGTTATTAGAAACAGTAATTCAGAAAAGCATAACCATGGTGTGTGTGTGTGTGTGTGTGTGTGTGTATAGTTTATTGTAAGTAATCAGCCAATGCAATTATAAATCCAATTATAAAGGCTGAGAAGTCCCATGACCTACTGTCTCCAAACTGGAAAACCAGGAAAGCTGGAGATATAATTTAGTCAAAGCCAGAAGTACTGAGAACCAGGGGAGCTGATGATACAGATTCTAGTCTGGGTCTAAAGTGTGGAGAACAGGAGCTAAGAGGGCAGGAGACTATAGATGTTCCAGATCAAGCAATCAGGTAAGAAAACCTGAACTCTTCCTCCTTCAGACTTTTTGTTTTATTCAGGCCCTCAACAGACTGCGTGATGCCATCCACATGGCAGAGAGCAAACTTCTTTACTGAGTCAGCCCATTCAAACCTGGAAACGTCTTCACAAACACACTCAAAAATAATTTTTAGCAAAATATCTGGGCACCATGTGATCCAGCCAAATTGACATATAAAATAACCATCTAAGTTAGATAGATAGATAAATAGATAGATAGATAAATATACATAGATACATAGATAGATGATAGATAGATAGATAGATACATAGATAGATGATAGATAGATAGATAGATAGATAGATAGATAGATAGATAGATAAAATATATATGACACAATACAAGTCACAATGCTTGCAGAAAAGAGTGTAATACATATTACTTATGTGAAACCTTCTCTAATATCCTTAGAATCAATGCCTAACCTGGGTTAACGAATCATCACCCAGAATTTGTCTTGACCAGGAGAATTTTTCATATAAAAAAGAATAAAAAAAGGTTTTTTAGGTAAAATAAGTTATTGTAAAAATGCATTGGGGTTTAAAGTACATAATAATTTGTAAATGTTCAATGTGATTAAGTCACAGTACCTATGAGTAGAATTTTTGAAATACAATATAAAAGGGAGAAAATGTACATTGAGTGGACTTTCATTGTAGACTATGAGTAGTGATTAAATATATTTGAATAATGGAAAATGTTTCAGAGAAAGAGTGGTTTGGATGGGAAATAGTGAACATAGTGGACTGTAATAACTTTGGAGCTGATTATTATCTGAAGAGGATAATGCAAGTGCCAAGGGAAAGCAGGGGCCCCACTGAGATATTTTACAGAAAGAAGAACAGACATGCTAAATCATTAAACATGTTCAGTCAAAGCCATATTTAAGCAAATCTCTTTTGGATGTGGTCCTTTCCCATGACTACTGACATAGAAACTTCTAGAATTCTTATGGAAACAAAGGTTATGAACTCTAATAAAAGGTGTTTAATTAAGACTACCCAGCCATGGAGAGGTCAATGAGGGAAAAAGGGGACATATTCAATACTTTCAACAATGAAAATTAAAAAAAAAAAATACCCAGCCATGCTAACAAGCAAACAAAACAAAAACAAAACAAAACAAAAAACACATAACCTCAAAATCTCAGTGGCTTAACACAATAAACATTTGTTTCTGACTCACATTGCATATCCAACAATGATCAGGAAGAAAATCTTCTTTGTACAGTGGCTCAAGGACTTGGGCTGAAAAGAACTCCAATATCATATGCCTTCACCACTTAGAACACAAGGCCTCTCTAAGTTCCTAGGTCAGGAAAAAAAAGGCAACATGGAGAACTCTAATTTCTTGGTTATGCTTTAGTGCAGAGGTGAAATGTCTCACTTCAATTTATGCCCAATGGTCAGATGTAGTCCCTGGCCCTGCCTAACAGGAAGGGGGTTGGGAAATGTCGAAGGCACATGGATTTTCAGGGGACAAAACACATCTCTCATAAGAGACCAGAGTTAGAGAAATGAATTTATGAATAAGTATCAAAGCTGTGGAAGTAATGAGATAAGTTGTGATGACAGTGACTATCAAGAAAAGAAGTGAGTCAAGGGTACGCAGGGAAGAAAAGCCAATGAATGAAACTGAAACAAAGATAAAAGTGGTGAGCTAAGAGGGACTGCTGTCTTGCACATCTAAATATAAAAGTTCCTAATAGTGCAAGGGTTTCAGCAATGTCAAATGAAGCAAATAAATCAAATTGTAAAAAGACTGAAAAGTGGTCTCTGGATCACTCACCTGAAAATTAGGGGTAATATTTTAAAAGAAAAATTATAAAAGAATCCTGAAGATGACATTCATGTTTCACACCATGGAAGGAAATAAATGGGTGCAGATGCAGTATAGGCAGCTACTACTATTTTTATTTTCTCTTGATAAATGTACCAAATCCCAACAATTTGAGTCCTTAGGTAACTATGTTCACTTTTAAATTAATTTGTTCTATAAATGAAGGATTTTAAAGAACTTAATTCTACAGTTGTCTCCAGATCCAAAATTAATAATATTATTAACAACAGCAGCAGGAACAATTGCCAACCGTGTGGCAGACATTGTATTTAATAGTTTCCATGAACTACCTAGTATATATTTACATCCACATTTTAAATAAGAGACTAATGAGATTTAGATTGACTGAGTTATCTAAAGTCACACATTTATTATGTAAATTAATCTTGATTAGGCCGTAAGTACTAACTATGTCTACTTTAAAGCCATATTTCCTTAACCATATTTGATGGAAGATTAGATGCACGACACATATACATTCCATTTTTATCTTGAGCATACATTTGAACTATGATATTCTTACTCATAAATTCTCAAAATAAGGGTCATAATATTTAATAGATGATTTTATAAGCTTGCTGATCAATACTAAGCTGGATAGAGAGTCTAACATTTGACTCTGCCCTCTTCAAAATTTAAATTAATAACTATGAACACAGGGAAGCATCAATGTCTTTGTGAAGAGAATGCTTTTGTGGAGGTTGAGGTTTGTTGAGGCTAAACAGCTAGAGAACAAAGGAAAATGGGTTAAGTAACATTTCTGTTGAAAAAGTCCCAGAGATTTAACTGACTATGGGCTCAGTGCAGCCCAAAGAATGATGCTAATTACACTGATGCAATTAGTTAATTAATGGGAAGAACCTAGGAAAAGAGTACCAACAGTCCACTGAATGTAGTCTAAATTGAATAGAAAAGCATCTGGACTTAATACATAGGTGACACATTTTATTTTTTTTTAAATATATTTTATTGATTTTTTACAGAGAGGAAGGGAGAGAGAGAGAGAGAGAGAGAGAGAGAGAGTCAGAAACATCGATGAGAGAGAGACATCGATTAGCTGCCTCCTGCACATCTCCTAAGGGGATGTGCCCGCAACCCAGGTACATGCCCTTGACCGGAATCGAACCTGGGACCTTTCAGTCCACAGGCCGACGCTCTATTCACTGAGCCAAACCGGTTTCGGCAGGTGACACATTTTAATAGTAACCCTGAAAACCTGTGGGTTGTTCCAAAGAGAATGACCAGGATCATCGTAGCACTGGAAGTCACATCAAATGGAACCAGACTGAAGACACTGAGGATATTTTGTTTGGAAAAGATGAAACTCAAGTAATTGTAAAGATTTGAAGGACTAACAAAAGAAGGCATTGAGAACATTATAAAATATCTTTCTTCATTGAACTTAAGTATGGCACCTAGTAACTTTCAAGTTTAGCCTTCAGTTCTTTCCTGTAGAGTCAGACAGAATAAATCAGATACATAAGAGTCATCAATGGAAATGGGCTGGCATTAAAATAACCAAAGTGTTTAGAATACCATATAAATAAGATGACTATTTTATTTCTTTTCAAAAACTGAATCACTTTGGAGAGTCAAAAGGGTGTTATTAATAATTATCCTGAGTATATACTGAGACCATCTCAGGCAAACTGGAATTTTCTGTTTTACTGAATTTTCCCAGCCACTTTATATGGCATATATTATTATTACTAGAGGCCTGGTGCACAAAAATTTGTGCACTCGGGGGGAGGGGGTGTCCCTCAGCCCGGCCTGTGCCTCTCGCAGTCTGGGACCCCTCGGGAGATAACGACCTGCTGGCTTAGGCCTGCTCCTGGGTGGCAGAGGGCATGCCCAATCCCGAGGTGCAGCCCCTGGTCGGGCTCAGAGCAGGGCCGATAGGGGAGTTGGGGCGCCTTCCCCTGTCATGCACAGAGCAGGGCAGATTGGGAGGTTGCGATGCCACCCTCAGTCACACTCAGGGTAGGGCCGATTGGGGGGTTGGGGCACCGCCCCCTG
>NW_006293530.1:295641-310039 GCF_000327345.1 Myotis davidii | reverse complement strand
TGGCTAAAAGTAGGTTTCTGGCCTTTGCTTACAATGTTGTGAATCTGCTGGCTGAAGTCCAGTGGTATTTGTTACCGAGTTTCCAAAACTGCCGGCTCAGAGGCCTGCAGCCGCAGGCGGGGAATGTTGGAGTCCTCCGTCACTGAGGCAAGCAAGCCTCATGTTAGTTTCAAACTGCCTGGCTGCCGGCCGCCATCTTGGCTGACAGTTAATTTGCACATCTCGCTGATTAGCCAATGAAAAGGGTAGCGGTTGTACGCCAATTACCATATTTCTCTTTTATTAGTGTAGATTATCAGCCTCTCTTTTTACAGATGAGGAATCTGAGGTTTAAGTGTGTCCAAAATTACACTGTATGTCTGAGTCAATCAGAGTTCAAATCTTACTCCTGAGTCCAGGCTATGCCACTCTGATCTTATTGCCCTTTTAGTAATACATTTTTATTCTGGGGAATTATTTTCATAATGACTGGAAATCACCCTTTCTAGGAAAAAGAAATCAAAGGAAAGTTCAGATTCCACTGGGAATTTGTCTTAAAGAATCCTACATTTTATGAGTTATATCTAAAATGGGATTATGTCATTTTGAAGCACGAACTTGGCTGGTCTATACTCCCCAGATAAATAGTATGGACCTGATTTAAGCAGCTGGAAGGCCTTACTTAGAACAGAGCTGAGACTTTCCAGAATTCCTGACATAGACTGAAGTTTCAGCTCATTCCATGAGTTCCAGCCTGCCCTTCTTAAAGTTCTACCTTACACATTTCAGCTTTCCTTAGCCAGTCCCCTCCATCACATAGCCAATTCCTTAGAATACTCTTAATATATATCTTCTATTGGTTCTGTTCTCTGATGGAACCCTACTGACACAGGGGCCATATACCCACACTAGTGCTAGCGGTGAAGTAGTAGAAACAGAAGGTAACTATCAGCAAAGTTTCCTCCAGGTAGGTAAGTGAAATGATCAAAGGCATGAGCATCTATGGTCAATATTCAGGCAGTTTCTATTCTTTAGAGAATATCCATGAGAATAAGGATTAGATGATTTCTAAAACCTGGAAAAATCTTCATGAAGATGAACTAAAAGTTCCATGAAGCAGGGCCCATGTATATTTTGTTTGCCATCGGCTATGTTGGATAATAGTATATGCTCAATAAACATGCTTTGAATGAGTAAAAAAAAAAATCACATGTAAACAAAAAATTCATTTATTGCACAATTGATCCCATTTGTAATCCACATTTCCAGGCAAAGAACCGTTGCCTCATTTATAGTAACCTGTCATGACTCACTTTTCACATCTTTATCAATCATCTCTAAATGATTCATTCAACTGCTCTCTTCTATGAGTTTTACACAAGCTACAAGGTCTGTTATCCTGAGTTTATATTCATTCTCTGGCTCTTAGATGCTGTCTCATCTTAGTCAATTTAATTAGTCTGCCTGAGCCTCAGTGTAGTCATTTATATAATAGAACATGGTAATATAGCATCTGATTTTCAGAGCTGTTGTGAGAAATAATTTGCTTAGCATAACATCTAACACAAAGGTATCACTCAAAAATATTAACTACTCTTATTATTATATAGCTACATCTTTACTCTAAATTTTGTCAATGCAATTTCCTGATATGTAAAATGGGTTTTGATTTCTAGGAAATGTGAGGCAGATAAATCCAGAAAGATAGAGAGATCTTTAAAACCTCATTTTCTGCCGAATCCGGTTTGGCTCAGTGGAGAGAGCGTCGGCCTGCGGACTGAAAGGTCCCAGGTTCGATTCCGGTCAAGGGCATGTACCTGGGTTGCGGGCACATCCCCAGTGGGATATGTGCAGGAGGCAGCTGATCGATGTATTACTCTCATCGATGTTTCTAACTCTCTATCTCTCTCCTTTCCTCTCTGTAAAAAAAAAAAAATCAACAAAATATATTTAAAAAAAATAAAAATAAAATAAAACCTCATTTTCCACATATAGAATGTAAAAGAGCAGCTCCACATTTCATTGTCAGAGCCGAGCAGGTTGGCAGGTGTTGATTTGCTGATCGATTCTGAGCTGCCATTGAGTTGATTTTAGATCCAGGCTCTGACTGACAAAGCTTCCTGAGTAAGATGCTGCTGGTTTTCGAGAATTGTTTTGTGGCTAAAATAAAGAGAATAAAGAGATGCCACCGCCCTAAGGGATCAAAGTTGGACGTTTTACAATAGGAAATAACATGTATTTCGTGACTCAAAGTAGCAGGTATTTTTCCACTTATCAATGCCCCTAAGTACCAGTAATATTTTCAGTTCTGCAATGGAAAATCCCACGAGACAGCTCTTGGAGGATGGCTAGAGAAGGAAGAGATTACTTCCCACTGACAGTGTGACAAGTAGGGTTTTTCCTCCCTTCGGGATGTGAAAACAAATTCATCAGTCAACCAGAGTGACCTACTGTGGGAGAACCACAAGAGATCCACACTAAGTATGTGCCATAAGCCTGTTCCTTAAGTAGTTTACATCTTTTTGAGAGAAAAATACTGAAATACATCTATGTACATTGATCCTTATGGTCTTTAAAGAAATGTTAGAGTATATGGAAATCAAATAGATTCATGGGCAGGTACAACTAGGGGAGTCTCTGAGGAAAATCAGGAGTTGAGTAGGCTTGAAGGTAGGCACAATCTGGATCGATCAAGAGGAGAAATTGAAGAAATCCAGTTTTCTTTGCATACTGGGTGACTTGAAGACTGGGAACAGCAAAAAGCTCGTGATTTTTTTCACCTCCTTATCACTCAGTACTCAGCTATATTTGCTCTTAATCCTATCAGCCTCCCAAATGGAGTTCTCTAACCTAGGTGAGCTTCTATATAGACTTATTTTATTTGAATATTTAAAATGTTTACTTTTCGCTAAATATAAGAATGAATATAGAAACTATGTTTCAAAATTGTTTTCTTAACAAGAACAAGTTTCAATGGAGTATATCCTTCTTATTGGTTTTCCATTTGATTTGACCAATGGCCTCTGATTGCTCTTCATTTAAGGGTCAGATTTCAAGATGAGAGATTCCTTTTCCACCACCAGCCAACTCCTAATCCTGGAGCAATTTGTCTGGTTTGTAACCTTTTACAAAATTATTTACAATTTGTTTTATCTTGAGTAACTATCAGCAAGCCCTCTTCAGGTTTAAATAATCAGAAATGGAAGAAATTTGCTTTTCTATACAGCCTACGTAATATTTCCATCCGTGCCTACAATACCCAATTCATTGACTCATTATAATAACTGGGCTACAAAAGATTATTTTCTCTTTCCTTCACTTTTTTCCTGAGAATTCTTCAGAAGTTCATAGAATCTATGAAGAATACTCTTCTGTAAGTCTATTTCTTCATTACATATTTTTAAAAAATGTGATGCAGCTGCTCTTATTAAGTTACATCAATTCAATTAATATTTTTACTTTATTGTTTTTAAAATAAATTGTGATGCAAATTAATTCTTGGTGACAGGTCTCTAAAAATCAGTTGATGACTTAAAATGATGAAAATTGCTCTGGAAGCCTTAACCTCCCCATTTCTTGGACTAAAATGAACTCAGGACTCAGCTGAGAGAATCATAATTCCAGCCACGCATGGTTCTGCAAGCTCCAGCACATTGGCTAAGTCTCACTTGCCATATGTGTTGTTAAGGACAATGAACTAAGAATGCTTTTTACACATTTGCATGGGTAAAACATAAAAGGAGAATAATATGTCATGGAAATTAGGAATCACACGTATTTTTGTGTCCATAAATAAAACTATATGGCAGAACACAGCAACAGCCATTCATATAGGTATTATCTGTGGCTATTTTTGTGCTATAACAGCGAAGCTAAGTAATTGCCACAGGGAACATACGTTCAGAAAGCCTGAAATATTTACTATCTGGTCCTATAGAGAAAAAGCTCACAGACCCTGTTGTAGAGTAAAGGGTATTAAATTTGAACTAAATTCAGCACCTCTTATACCTGGTTCTTGATCTGTTGTATGCCAAACATGTAACTTTCGTGAGTCTTCATTTAATCTTAATGAAACTCAGATTCATAAAATCTGAGATTAAATGGTAAATGTAAAATGTAGGGGCAGTACCAGTGAATTTGCATGGTAGATTGTAAAAAAAACGCATAATAAAAGAAGATGATATTTAATTTGACATATTGATTCATTTGTGCCAGACAATTAAAACAGTAATAATTTGGTCATGGCCTTTCAAAAGATAATATATTCAAGTTTAGAATAGCAATGTGCATGCAAGGAAAGAAAAGGAGAAGATAAATCTTTCAGATCACCAAGTTTAACTCACTAACTCATCTGCAGAAGCAAACTTGCTTTCTTGATCTGGCCAAGGTATCTGCAGTCAACTGGTAGAGTGAAATGTGTGTAAAGGTTAGCCTCACCTTTTCACTCCGGACACGATGACAGATATATATGTGAACATGGACAGTGTGTACCGGCACGTTTTAATATATGCAGATAAATGTACAAGGGGAAGAGGGCCAAAGGGACCCACTTGTCCTCGATGCCTCATCTGGCCTAGAAAATAAAATTTCTCCAATGACTAAAGCTGTCAGTTCCAAAGCAACCAAGTTGTAAATAAATCACAGGAAGATTCACTTTTCAGCAGAAGGCTGAGTGTCTTTAAGTGGGTACTAAACTCTGTGTGAAGACAATTGGAGGAAGCTCCAGGAAGCCTGGCTGCTGGACCCTCAGACGGCCCTCTGGCGAGAGGCAGACAGACAGCCCAGGCATTCCCCGTACAATCACAGTCTTTCCGGTGACATTCCACTTTACAGAATGATGCCACTTTTGTCAATGAGCCAAGTTCCCGGCTCAAGAGCAACAGCCTCCTCTGAACAGAGCAGAGCACCCGGGGCAGGCCTGTTTTGATAGCCTGCCTGGCTCCTGGGGTGGCTTCGGTCCAGAGAGGATGTGGACCACAATGCTTTTGACTTGGATACTTGGGGGTGGGGGGTCATAAAGGTGGGAAAAGACAGAGACAGGAGAAACAGTGTGTCTTGGGTTGGCTATAAATTCCAGGCAAAATTGCAGGATCAAAGACTCATCAGTGGGTCAGAAGTGACCTCTAGTGGGGTCTGCAGCTCTATTCTGCTCAGTTAAAATAATCTCTGCCATAATGTATCTCAGGTGCTGCTTGACGAAGGGAGAAAGGGGACTGGGGAGGAAGAAATAGATATAAATTTAGAAATAACACAAGAGAGAGAAAAAGCAGGAAAAAAGAAAGGCAAAAATCACAAAAGAGAAAATAAAACCTAAAAGAACAAAAAGAGAAAGGAGATGAAAATCTATACTCTCTGAGAATTTATTTACGTTGGTGAAAGAGGCATTGATTACAATCACTTAATAAATAAGTTCATATCACTCTGCAATTTAAAATACCCCAAATGTCTGCCCTGGGACTTAAAAGTAGAAACCAAAATCCTTTGCAAAGCTTGCGGGCCCTATGTGGTCCAGCCATCTGTATCAATCAACCCTATATAACTGTGTCTTCCTTGGTTACTAGTGACACTGACTCTTTGTAGGTTCCTCTGACAGGTAAGCTTCTTCCTAGTACTGAGTTTCTAGTTGCAGCGGTAACACTGGATGAGTAATTCTTTACAGACACATGCTGCAGTGTAAGGCTAAAGGTCAAGAAAGCTCTTATGCCACTCTGTGTCTTTCTCTAGACATAATGTGAAAGAAAAGGGAGGCTGTCTAGCTATATAAGGAACTGAGAGTTGCAATTCTTTATTTAGACAAGATTAGGTGAATAAAGAAGGCTGAAAATGATTGATGGAATGATTCTAAAATCTGTGGTTTCTCAGGGGATTGGGTTCTACCTTGTACAGTCAGGAGAAAGGACCCTAGGCAGATGAAAAGGCAGTATCATGTCATGAAAGTTCTGTCATCTTACTGGGCTACTATGGTTAGAATTGATGGATCTTCTATTTATCAAATAGGTGAAATACTGACTTATGTAAAGGAAGTTGAAACATCCAACAGCTGGCTTTCTTATACACATTGAGACATCCCCCTGGTGTCTGTGTCATTTGGTTGTTTATATTCATGCATACAAGTCCTTTGGTTGATATCTCCCCCTTACCCCCACCCTCCCCTATTTTCCCTCTGAGGTTTGACGGTCTGATCTGTCTCTGAATCTGTTTTTGTTCATCAGTTTATGTTGTTCATTACATTCCATAAATGAGTGAGATCATGTGATATTTATCTGACTGGCTTATTTCATTTAACATAATGTTCTCCAGTTCCATCCATGCTGTTGCAAATGGTAAGAATTCCTTCTTTTCTACCGCAGCGTAGTATTCCATTGTGTAGATGTACCACAGTTTTTTAATCCACTCATCTGCTGATGGGCACTTAGACTGTTTCCAAATCTTAGCTATGGTAAATTGTACTGCTATGAACATGGGGGTGCATATAGCCTTTCTGATTGGTGTTTCTGGTTTCTTGTGTTATATTCCTAGAAGTGGGATCACTGGGTCAAATGGGAGTTCCATTTTTAGTTTTTTGAGGAAATTCCATACTGTTCTCCACAGTGGCGGCACCAGTCTGCATTCCCACCAGCAGTGCATGAGGGCTCCTTTTTCTCCTCATTCTCACCAGCACTTGTCATTTGTTGATTTGTTGATGATAGCCATTCTTACAAGTGTGAGATGGTTCCTCATTGTCGTTTTGAATTGCATCTATCGGATGATTAGTGACTTTGAGCATGTTTTCATATGTCTCCTGGCCTTCCTTCTGTCTTCTTTTGAAAAGTATCTATATAATTATGATATAACTTATAATTATATTTTAAACACAGAGCCTACATCAGCAAATGTGCTAGTTTTCTAAGACTGCTCTAACAAAGTACCACAAACTAGTGGCTATTATCTCATAGTTCTGAGACCAGAAGTCCAAGATTAAGACATCTCTAGGACTTGTTACTTGTGCCAGCTTCTAGTGGTCTGCTTGCAGTTTTTGGTGTTCCTTAGTTTATGGAAGCATTGCCCTGGTCTCTTCCTTCAGTTTCACATGACATTCTTCCTGTGTGCATGCCCATCCAAAATTTCCCCTACTCATGATGTTCGAAAAGAAAATTCACTGAATAAATGTATATCTCTAAATGTCTTTATTAAGCAATTCATGGACTGGGCAGTATCCCATCTAGCAACTAGAAGGGCTCTTCAAATGGTTGCACACAATGGAAGGTTTTTATAGGAAGAAGGGTGGGGCAAGGGGCAATTAACAAAGAAAAGAGGTTAGGACATTTTTGGGGTGGCCAGAGCTTGTGAAGGATTTTATCATGCAAATTCTTTTTTCTTTCTATGTGGAATGGAAAGAACCCACATGACAAATTATCTCATTGGTATTGACCAGAAAATTCCAGACTGGTTAATTAAGATTGCATCTGAAAAAGGTTGAAACTGCAATTAGATGAGGTATTAAATCTGGGTTTGATATTGTGAGCTTTATGAATGAGTGACATTATTTTGGGGCTATAGTTTTCTCTTTAACAATGATATCACCAGTCATATTGTATTAGAGCCCATCCTAATGATTTTGTCTTAACTTAGCTAATTATATCTTGACCAACCTTCTGTCCAAATAAGTTCACATTGTTAGGTACAAGGAGTTATAATTTCAACATACAATTTTTGGGGAGTCACAATTCTACACATGGAGCAAGATCAATTCAATCACCCTAAGGGCCAACTATCAGAGAAAGACAATCTTACTGCATAGTTGTATTTATATGATGATCAGGGTGGAAGATTCAGAGACTCCCCTTAACATTGATTTTAATTCCAAGAAGAATTTTTCTGTTATACAATATTGTCTTTATATTATAGAAAACAATTCAGTCAAATTATTTCATTGAGCCCCTGCCATTGGCCAGAAACTGTTCCAGACACTGTTCTTAGGCACTATAAATCTAGCCAATGGCCAAAAATAACTTCTAATTTATTCTGAGGTAGGATGTTGTTCAAATCATTGCCTACCAACTAAATATATAAAAATAATCAATTTTTGAGGACCATGATAATATGAATAATTAGGTTTTCAAAATGGAAGTGGATGTTAGAAAGAGTTCAGAGAAAGAATAATGCAGTAGCTGAATACTTGAGTAGAGAAAAAAATAGAATGTTCCTTTGGCTAATTTTTGAATCCATTGAGAAATACATTTTTAGTTATCATCAAAAGTATAGCCTATCAAGTATGAAATAGAGTGATCTTTAGGGTTTCAGCCCATGGCAGAGTAACTTTTGAAATGATGTTGCATTTGAAAATCATGCATTATATTTGTATTGTTCCCTGAGTCTGAAATATCCAATGTGCACCACTGTGAAGCTGCTGCTGGCTGGGTTTTGTTATATTACTAAACCTGTTCTGCTCCTGTTCACTAAAAGTCTTTTCAACTCTTAATGTGCATTTATATATAAAAGCTACTCTTTCCTTCTAGTGGAAAGAGCAGAGTGACATCCTGAAGGGAGACTGTTTGTTAAAGTTTAACCTGTATCAAAAAATATGTTTTATCTGCTCTACTGCATGCTGGAGAGCCCCAGAGGCTCTGAGCCTTTTGTCTCTGTGGGCTTCTCAGAGAATTCAAGTAATACGCCATCACTGAGTCACAAAACAATAAAGAACACCCCTCACAGGAATTTGAAGATGTTTCAAAAGCCTCAAGGTACAAGCAAGTGTGTGGTCTACTTATATGAGATGACTCCAGAAGGCCTGTGGAATACTTTATAAGTAGAGAGAATGTAAGGGTGGAGTATATATAAGAAATAGCTCACATTGAGTTTATTGAATCATTATAGAGTTATATATGTGAATAGAGTACTAACCCAGGGGGGAAAATCTTAGTTCTGCTTTTGCAGCTATGATCTATGGAGCCATTCATTTAATACTCAATATACTGCCTGGCTGGTGTGGCTCAGTGGTTGAGTTTCAACCTATGAACCAGGAGGTCACGATCAGGTCATATGCCTGGGTTGTGGGCTCGATCTCCAGTGTGGAGTGTGCAAGAGACAGCTGATTGATTCTCTCTCATCATTGATGTTTCTGTCTCTCTCTCTCTCCTCTCCCCTTCCTTCTGAAATAAGTTAAAAATATTTTTTAAAAACACTCAAGATACCATTGTTCTTATCAATAAGTTGAAAGTCTGAATTAGATCAATTTTCCAAAAGTCCCTATGATGAACAAACATATATTATTTCTACCTCCTGTTCAGTAAGTATCAAAATTGGAAAAAAAATTATTGAATTATAAATATTTATTTATTTATTAAATTATAAATCATATGTTTCTGTTTTGTTTTAATAAAGAACCATATGACTACTAGTCAGAACGGTTTGTTGAACACAAAATTATGAGACAAGGAGTATTACCATATGGAGTTCTAAAATTTGCAGGCAAGAGTAAAGGCTTTGTGGTAGCTTATATCACTATTAGGATGTTTGGAATACTGAGAAGTATTACAGGTCACCAGGGTTTCCAAGAGCTAGGCAGGGATCCCTGGAAGGAGATTATCTCTATGATCCTACCCCAAGTGCCCAAAGATTCTGACGTTTACTCAATGCTCCTAGTAAAGGAAGTAAGAGGAAAAAAGGAAATGTGAACTATTACCTTGGGACATGGAGAACTTATATACACCCACCCTGGATACCTGAACTAATGGCATCATTTGGAGTTTCTTACTACTCGAACCCATTCTACATTAGGGCAAGGGGAGGCCACCTACATGATGCAGTTGGAAAAATTATAGTTCAATTACTCCAGGTTCAACAAATATTTTATCCCCCAACATGGTACAGCATGAGTCTCCTGGGATTTTCTTTCAATATAAAAATCTTACTTTCTTTGATATGTGAACTCTTCATCAATCTAAAAAGCCAGTTATAAGCATCTATTGGGGACCAGCTTCTGCATTGGTACCAGAAACAGGAGTTTTCAACAAAATCCAGGAATTTTCACTGCTTCTGGGGAGTTTACAATCTGAAGCTATCTATAGATCAGCCAAGGGAAAAGGACTAGGGGGAAAAAAAAGAACAACAAGGAGGATGGGGAGGAGAAAGAATTAGGGTTCCTGATGAGGGAGAGCTGTGATGGGCAGTGGATCAGGAATGAGGTGGAATGAAAGGGACCCATGGCATAGATAAGGAGAGAAAAGAGTAGAAGGTAGAGGCAACAGAGAACCAGGACAGGAAGTAAATTAGGTGGGTCCAGTAGGTCTGCCTTTACCACTGCCCAATGCGCCATGATCATTGCCACCCCATGTCACTTCTGAAGGTGATTAAATATTACTTTATTGTCCTGAGCTGGGTCATGACTGGCCTCTGAGAAGCCGCACAGTGAGAAAGCCACAGATCCACTGGCTGCTTGAAGCTCACGCTGCTGAGTGGTTCAGTTTGGAAAACAAATCCAGGTGTTTAATGACATAAATATTTGTTAACGGTAATGTATTCATTGCACATTTCCAGAGTTGGGTCCCCTGGAAATTTTAGTCACTTTACAGTTTCTACCACAGCGTCTACATGTTTATGTTATAAATCTAGTGAAGGCAAGCGACAAATTGTCTCATTTTCTCCTCCACTGGATATATTTAGAAATAACTAAGATTGTAGAGAATGAAGAGGCAGTGTAGTGTAGTGAGGGGGAAAGAGAGTTTTGGAGGAAAGTGAAAAAAACTCTGCCTCATTCCTGCCTCTGCAAGCAGGTGGTTTCCAAAAGTTTAAAAAACACACACAATTTAACATTTATGGTCCTAAGTTTCTCTTCTAAAAAGCGAAAAAGCTGAGGTCTGATTTCTAAATATACATCCAGCTCTATCATTCCATGACTCTGGTTATCTCAACTTACACTACTGAGCCAGGAACATTCCCAAGCATTTGTCAAGGGCCTCTTTGCCCAGGAAAGTATTCTAGGAATTATCTCAAAGCCATCAGATAAAAACATTTCCAAATCCCTGCTTCCTTGCATTCTTGGAGTTTAATCTGTGTTGGCAGTATCTATCAAAATATATATTCTGCAAGTTGAGATAGTTGTAGAGTGCACAATGATTCAATTCACCTGACTATGAATCGTGACAACCCACATGATGTAAGTCCAAAGGTGTGTGAGTGAGGACAGTGGAAATGTTCCCTGAAATGATGCATTGGGACAAGATGGAAATTGAGAAAAATCATCCTTTCTATCCACTCGCTCTGAGAGAAATTGTATGAAGAGATGAATGTTCAAAAGCTGCTTTCATGAAGTCAGGTCTTGCTCGTAAGAGAAGCGCTCTGACTGGGACAGTGAAAGGCCCTTGGAGGTGACTACAGTCAAGTGAAATCAAGAAAGTATTCCCACCAGGAATGATGGAATGGGTAAGTTCAGCATGAAATAAAATTGAAAAATTGAGATAGTAATTATAACTCCCAATGTTAGGATTGAATTAGGAACTGGAATTGAAGAGGGAGTTATTGCTTTGAGATGACCCTGAATGTCAGATTTTTAAAGTGACTTGGAGAAATTATAAGAGACGCCACTTACCAAAGAATTGTTTCAACATAATGCCTGACATATAATATGAAAAGTGAATAAATAAAGTAAATCCTAAAAGTTGAGCAAGATAAAATAGCACAAAGGAGAAAGCGACATTTTTAAAGCAATTCTTTTTCTGAAATCACCAAGAACTACTCTATCTGAAATCAGCAAACAGGAAATAGAAAACCTAAAAATTTAAGGCTGTGGTACGTAACCTATAGTAACCCTAAAGTGTAACTCTTCTACTTGCTTGTTACATAGATGTGGTGCTCTCTAAGATTCCATTTATATAAATGCATTAACAGTATTTTACTCACTTTAAAGATAAAGAATATAAATGTATTTTATATGAATGTCTGAAGCTACAATCTATAAGATTTCCATTTGTTTAAAATACATACACATGCACAAATAAATCAAATGCATTCACTTAGAGGTCAGCAAGGATATTCTGGGTCATTGAAACCATCATTGGATAAAATATACTTCAATGATCTTAAAGCATCCAGGGCAGTTAATTATCTAGTCTGGCCTTGGGAGTCTCCAGAGATCAGGTTCCTGCTGCATTTTGTTCCATTAATTAGATCAAAGACATTGCATTCTTTTTTTGTTTGTTTACTGTATTTTTATTGATACCAGAGAGGAAGGGAGAGGGAGAGAGAGAGAGAAACATCAATGATGAGAGAGAACTATTGATTTGTTGCCTCCTTACAGCCTCCTTCCCCCACTGGGGATGGAGCTCACAACCCAAAACAACCAGGAATCTAACTGTGACCTCCAGGATTCTAGGTCAAAACTCAATCAATGAGCCATGCCAACCGGGCAGGGTTTGCTTTCTTCTTGGCAGTAGAGGAGTTGAAGAAGAAAAGAAGAACAAAAAACATTGTTGTTGTTGTTTTTCCCCTTATAATGTGAAATGTTGCTTTGTTCTAACAAATACTGATATTATTTTGAATGTCTGACCCATTACATCTTGTTTAGTCTCACACATTTCCAAAATCCCTGCTACCAAAATGTGTGCCACAAAAGTCTTTCCTCTCAAAACACTTTGAATCACCTTCCTTTCTGGTTTGCATATATGATGATAAAGAATCCTCCCTCTTCTCATGGTGAAGATTGTGACAGGATTTGCAATTTGGGTGAACCTGGGAGCAGGTCATAAACCCAAACTTTAAAACAATCCCAGGATAGAAAAAAAAATACTTTTCCTTATTTTCTTACATTAAAACATTAAATCTAACCACATGAAAGTGTTCTCATGGTTGATGGGGAAGTTGGAATCCAGAGGGGATGTCTGCTTCCATGAAAGATGGGAAGTTAAAGTAAATAATACATGTAGAACTTTAGTTCTTAAAAGCTTCCTCGTGGCAATGTAGGGTAGCCTGTTCTCTGGGTCACAGTATTTTAATGGATCTTTCTGTGAGTAAGACAAGAAATTCATTGTTACTGAACCATGTACCTATTTGCAATATATATCTCAAGAGGAGAAAATTAAATTGTTTTTTATATGATCCTCAAATCAAAGAATGTTAATGACAGAAAAGGTCTTTGAAATCACCAAGTCTAACACCTTCCCTTTACAAATATTGAAAGTGAATCCCAGAAAGGGGGGGCTGTCACTCTGAAAGGCCAAAGAGCTACTTGTATCCATTAAACTCAAGAAATCGCTTTTTCTTAAGACATTCCTACCAAATGCATGATCTAGGTCACAACTATCCTAAGAACAATAAAAGTGTTTATGAAACAGGCTGACAGAAATTAATTTACTTTTTAAACTGTTTTCTCCAAATTGCTAAGGAAACCTATATGTTCTAACTATATATTATTTATTTACTTCTCTATAGAAATCAGAAGCAATTTTTTTTTAAATGTAGACTATAGCCCTAGCCGGCTTGGCTCAGTGGATAGAGCATTGGCCTGCAGACTGAAGGGTCCCAGGTTTGATTCCGGCCAAGGGCACATGCCTGGGTTGCGGGCTCCTTCCCCAGTGTGGGGTGTGCAGGAGGCAGCCAATCAATGATTCTCTCTCATCATTGATGTTTCTATCTCTCTCCTCCCTTCCACTCTGAAATTAATATATATATAGTAGACTACAGTTATATTTATTTCAATAAGACTTTAGTTTCCCAAGAACCAATTAAGATAATTACAGCTAATTAATTGGAATTTTTCTCTTATTCTTTTTTTATCATTTATTTTCTTGAACAATGTTCACCCAAACCCTTAGGTCTGACCAATCCTGGAAGACTTAAAAGAGACAGTGGCACAATAATGGCCCAACGTTGGACATAAAGTCCAACCTGGGGGAGAATGGTCTCCACCTGGGGATGTGGCAGTCCAGCAGATGGTGTTGAATCCCATCCATGGTGAAGAAGGTGGTCGTATGGAAGGGTAACCTGATAACGGGTAATAAGAACAGAGGCAGGGTGAGGAGATTGTCCATGTGTGTTCAGGGGGCAACAGCCATGACCTGGGCCATGGTGTCAGACTCTCAGTGGCGTCAGGAGTATGTACTCACTGAGGGGTGTTCTAAGGGAATCTTGTGCTCACCTGTGTGAGAAGAGCATCCCCACAGAAAAGTGATCTAGCATGGGAAAAAGATACAGAATTAATTGACCTTATGATGTTGGATTAAAGTTGAAGCCGATTACTCAGACTGCTCAAGACAACAATGCCTGCTGATCTTTCTTCTCAGACCATTTCCACAAAGCAGTGCTCTCTTGGGGTTCTATTACCTTTCTGGGCAGCTTTCTTGTGAAAAGGCACATGATGAAGGCTCTAGAATTTCTATTTAGACAGATCTGCAGAAGTCAGGGGCAGAAAGCTTTTACTTCTACTATGCCCTGAAAAATGCCA
>NW_006293530.1:293541-294322 GCF_000327345.1 Myotis davidii | reverse complement strand
AGATAATCCGGGACTTCTTCTGAGGCCCTGAAGTAGGTACTATAATTATTATTCTTTACCAATGGGAACATGCTCTTTGAGAGGCTAAACAATGTTCCTGAAGTCTTGAAGTTAATGGCGAATCTTATGCTCAAGTTCAACTACACCTGCTGCTGAAACCTAGGCTACTGCTGCTTTACAATTGTACCTGCTAAAGGTCCAGTGTCCAGTCTTATCTTAATGCACTATATGTGTGAAATCTAAGAATTCTGAACTGTCCAAATAAGGCAACTAGGATCCCTTGATATACTTTGAACTGTATGTCACCTTTTCTAGATTAATGAAATCATCACTGTCCACATTCTTTCAATGGCTTACATTATACAGTATCCTCTCATTGCACATTTGGCTCTTCTTAAAGCTTATAAGACTCTATCCAGTAAACCTTACAAACTAATTTCCTTCGTTAATGGTTTGGTGAAGCTATTTTTAGGTTTTGGCCTGGTTGTCCAATTCTCCAGCTGATATTGGGGTCCAGGACAAAGATAGGGAAGAAATAGTCTTCTGAGTCCAGTGTGAAGGCATACACTGTAACTGGTGAGGATCTTTAAGTGATGGCTGAATCTTAGAGAAGATTGGGAGACTCATGGCCCCACTGAGTCTTTACACCCGCCTAGGAAGTGATTATCATTTCTACCCCTATTATTCACATGAAGAAATTCAGGCTTAGGTAAGTAGTGCAGCTTATGTATGGTAATGTAGGTGGTCCATGGCAACACTGAGTTTCTGCACCAGTTGTTGC
>NW_006293530.1:271341-293048 GCF_000327345.1 Myotis davidii | reverse complement strand
GATTTTCTATTTGTTTATTTATAAAATAGCTATTCATGCGAAAGCTACATCCTGTGGAGTGGCTGCAGGTGCTTAATTGCTTGCCCCTAAGCAAACCATTACTGCGCCATAACTCCATTATAGTGTGCTGAGAAAATGCTATGAGTAAAAATAGCTTTTAAGTGAAGTTTTACACCCTATTTTGCAACCAATTCACCTTCCATATGAAATAAATTTATTTTAGTTAACATTCCCTTTTGCTCAATAGACCAGGAGATATTGGAAAATCCAGTGACTGTACTTCCGCAGTCATACCTAGTTAAAAGTCAAAAGAAAGAAGAAATCTGTTTTGCATCTCCCACCTTTTCCATGTAGAAATGCAGAAAATGGTTATTAATACATAAATTGATTGTGAGCCTGAAGTGTACATACGTAATTAATCATTCGGTAATGGTGGGGATGGTAATATGGTATTTCCTGAAATGTCAATAGTCTTTTAGTGGCTTAACTCTTCATATTCCTTCTGCTCAAAATAGTAAACTGCTACCCTTTACTTAAATTTATGTGTGAAGTATTCATGCTTCAATATCTCTATCATTTTATCTTGACATAGATAACAGGAAATAATCATTTTCTGATAATCATCTGAAATCAATTTTAGATGGTTTTTTTTCTTATCTTTTGAGTGTTTTGATTGATGGTCATAAAAAAAAGAGAGAAAAGTGAAAGAGAGACTAGGAGGAAGGTAATATCTAAATATGCTATGTTTATTCATACTTCCTAATGAAGCCACAGTCAGCCTCCTGACAAAGGAATCAAAAAATGTTGTTTATCTTTTAGAGGCCAACATGATCATTAACATTCTCAGGATAAAATGATTGTCCAACTGCATCAAATTCAAGTTTTTCACTTTCTGTGCTTCCTAACAAGCACCTTTTAACCAGTCATGGCTAAATAAATTTAGACAAAAATAAATTTACCAGTATGATCGCTTTCCTAAATGGTCCAAGTTCCAAAAAATAAAATAAAATAATGGACAGCAAGAAATGAATGGATTAATGTTTCTAAAGAGACACATATTTGGTTTGGGAATTGCTTCTTTACCTTCTCCCATCTCTCCATTTTTTTTACTCCTCTGCCACTTCTGGCAAAATTCCTAGCAACCGTTGCCTTCACTCAGGAATTCAACCATCAAATAGCCTCGCAAACACCCCTGAGTCCCTGTTACTGGACTCCTTGCCAACCTGTTCTAGGATCCACTAAACTGCCTTATTTTTTAGCAAAAGAAACCCTGATAATATATGTACGTAGAGCTCGGGAAGTATGTCTCAGCGCTGTGGCTGATGCAATGGTGTGAGCACACTCCACCATGACATGCTTCCTCGGCACACCAGGAAGTAGCAACACCTGCCTGAACGAACTCCTAGAGCCACGTGCACAGTACCCCAGCCTTTCAGCCATTGGTTGCCTGTAGCAACATGTCTCCCTCTGATTGGCCCCCTCATGCTATATATACCCCTGTAGTTCCACAATAAAACGGATCTGCATCACCGAACCTGGTCTCCGGAGTCGTGCATGCAGATGCCCTACCTAGCGCATTGGGGCTCTGTCGTCCTCACCCCCGAAGGACCCCCTGCTTCAAATATAACTTAAACTGTAAAAAAAGATGGAAATAAATCAGAAGCTTAGATAATAACTAATAAAAAATAGCAGTGGGATTTGATATAATCTTTCAGTAACTCAATATTCAGACCTTCTCATATAGGAATCTTAGTACCCCAAAAATAATTCAAAGAAAACATTAACATTCATTGCATCATTTTTGAAAAAAAAACAAAATGAAACAAATATAATGAAAGGAAAAAATAGACAATGATAATATTTGCTTGAATTTGAGGCATCAACTTGGTTAGTTGGATATTATAAACTTTACAACATTGGGAAAAAAAGTTTATTTAGAGTCCCAGGTTCAAAGATCAATTTAAGTACCTATCTTATAGGCATTATACTAAATGAATTCACCTTTATATTCTTATTTAATCCTCAAAAAACATATAAAATGAAAGTTTCTAAAACTAAAACAGTCACTACATTTGATTGTATGTTATGACAAACATGTACCTATTTGTTTGTATAAGGGACAGAAAAGTAATCTAGATAAATGAGCTTTATTGTGTGATGTCAAGAATGTGTTGTTGTCCTTTTACAAAATCACTTTCTTGTAACCCTATGTTTACATTTTGAGAAAAAATAAGACTAAAGAACTATAGGCCTGGTAAAAATACTATTATTTTAGGGTCTAAAATGGTAATTGGATAAGTGTTGGTAATGACAGCAGACATGGATTCCTAAACAATAAATACTTGTTAAGCAGACCTTTTGTTTTGGTATAGCTTGATTAGAGAATTCTCTTGTACAATATTGATAAATATAAATGACCCATTCAATTTGTTTTCTACAGTCTGACTGAGATCTTGTTTTTGCATCAGTTGAAATTAACCAGGTTAGGGAGAGAGAGAGAGAGAGAGAGAGAGAGAGAGAGAGATGAAGACCTGAAAATATCAACTATCACCCGGGCTTTTTGGAAGAGGCTGTTTCTTGATTGCCTGAAAAAAAAAAAAAAAAGTAAAGAAGACCCCTGTCATCTACATATCTCCAAGTCATTTATTAAATGTTCTAGTAAGATATTTTCTGAATTCAAGTTCTAGCCTAACCTGCCAGATTAAGGGGAATAATGGAAAACTTACCCTTGGAATTCAAGAGAATGTCCCTATTTGTCATGCGGTGGAAATTCAGCTTGTGAAGTCAAAATCTTGTTTCTCATTTGGACCTTCAACAAGGCCAAACATCACTTTATATGTCAAAACCTGGCCATGGCAATTGCCAAAGTGGAAATCAACTATGAAAGTGATTTGAGGAAAATGCCAGGTGTTAGAAAATAAGAAACGCCTTTGAATCACAGAGGAATAAATAAAAAAAGAAAGACTATTTTTTTTATAGTTGCTCACTTGAGATCAGTAGAAAAAGAAAATATGAACCGGTAAGTTGATAATAATACATTCCATTATCTCATTCTTGACAATTACCTTAAAAACAGAATCCTTCCTCTTAAAAAAAATGGGAATAGTCTTTTTATCTGCAACATGTAGAATATGTACTAAGGCCAAACATCACTTTATATGTCAAAACCTGGCCATGGCAATTGCCAAAGTGGAAATCAACTATGAAAGTGATTTGAGGAAAATGCCAGGTGTTAGAAAATAAGAAACGCCTTCGAATCACAGAGGAATAAATAAAAAAGAAAGACTATTTTTTTATAGTTGCTCACTTGAGATCAGTAGAAAAAGAAAATATGAACCAGTAAGTTGATAATCATACATTCCATTATCTCATTCTTGACAATTACCTTAAAAACAGAATCCTTCCTCTTAAAAAAATGGGAATAGTCTTTTTATCTGCAACATGTAGAATATGTACTATAAGAAAGTCCTAGAGTCAGAAAAGGTTAAACATATATAGCTGAGGAGCCCGTATTGCTCAGTGGGAACTCTGTATTGTTAGGAGAGGAAGCGGTTTTAGAATTAATAGAAATGAAGTGAGAGTCCAGTAATGGCAGCAGCCTGAGCCATGAGCGCTCAGACTTTCTGGAGAGACAGACACAATAAGGAGGAAGAGACCCAGGAATGTTTACATCCTATAACCACAGGGAAGCGAAAAGCAGAGTTGAATTTTGACATAAGGGAGCAAAAGTTTCAATAGACATTAAGCTGCACGTTCCCTCCCCCTAGTTCCTCTGGTAAATGAGCTTGCTTCCAATGTGCTAATGTCTCTAAGAAAAGTAGAACTACATTGAAATGAGGTAAATACTAATTGGAAGCAGAGCCACATGGGTTTCAGGGAGATTCTTTCTGAGAAAAATTCTAGGGAATGGCTAGAGGGGTTTGCCTTCTAAGGATGAGAGACCTTGGATTAAAGCTCATCTGGGATTTGAAGAGAGTTTCTGGGCTCAGCCATTTCTCCCTCTGACCCTAAGTCCTTGAAATGAATAATTCCTGTAGCTAAGACCTACTGCATTGTCTCACTTTGTTTATGAATGTTACCACGTAGAAACAATGATGCGCTTTCCTCCTGTTCCCCCAAAAGGTAGGCCTGACTGTTATAGCAAAACAAACACACAAATAAAAATAAAGGACAATTATGTTCCATACAATATTCAGAGAAATAATGAATATATTTTAATATATGTATGTCTTAAAAATGAATATATTTTAATATATGTAGTAGAACATATTTATACTAAGAGATAATTTTGTTGTTTAGCTGAAACTCTAATGTAACTGGGTGTCTCTATGTTATCGGCCAACCCTAAAAATAAATGCTGTAGAAAGGCCCTGGGCCTGGTAATGCAGGCACCTAGCTTGCCCTTGAAGAAGCTGGGATTTCAGGGGTTCTGGTGTTTACCCACCTGGCACTGGGAACCACGCAAAGTTAACAGAGGTTATCTAATGGATAGCACTCAAATTTTCATGGACGTGAAAAATCCCCAAGGTTCCTTCTATGAAAGGCCTCTCTTTAATAGATTCAGACTTGGTGAGTCTGGGGCAGGCCTTGGTATCTATATTTTAATAAGCACTCCAAGGAAATCTGTTACAGAACATTTCAGACTACATTCTAAGAAAAGAAAATCTCGACCAGCCTTCTGTTTTAAAAAAACAAGAACTTTGCTCAAGGAAATACAATGATGCTCTAAACTGTCAATACTTGCTGTATTACAAACCAACGAAGTGTAAATATTTATTTAATAATTTATTTGAGATTAGACCACTGATGCACAATGAAGCACATATTTATAAAAATAAATGCATTTTCCACAATAAAAAAGTAATTTAGTTAGAAGATTTGCTTCATAGTTTTTGTGTACATTTTTCATAAATTGTTTTAATGTATATTTAAATAAAACAACCAAGTTATCATATATTTTTCTGCATTTAATCTCTTAATAGATTGTTTCAGTTGAGATATATGAAGAAAATTTTACACCATATAGATATGTCATTTTTTAAAAAGGCAGACATTTTAAGGGCCTTTTCAGTTAATAGTGGATATTCTTTTTTAGAAAACTAAATGGGCAGCAGCCTTCTTACTAATTCTACAATGGCTGTTTTATGTCTTCAAGTTTTTAATGTAAAATGTGGAAAAAATATTAAACAATACAATATTGTTTTATAAGCCTTTGCCTAGAACTTAAAAAGAATCAAAGGTGTAAATTTTTAATGGGACATTTTAATAACAAAACATCGTTAGATTTTATTAGACAAGTATAACTTATTTAAAATGAAATATAAACATATATGAGTACATATATACAGATCCAAGTTTTTCTATTGTATATATGAATGCATATATGTTTATACATATTCATTGTGTGTGTGTGTGTGTGTGTGTGAAAAATGAAACAGATTGTTTTTCTGTTTTGTTCCAATCACCAAAGAAGTAGATTCTTACTCCTCAAACTAGGTTCTTTCTAAATACAAAGTAAAGTAAATTTACAGGAAAGAAGCACTTAAAAAGGGGGTCATATGCAATACTTTCAACAGTAAAGACTTAAAAAATAAAAAAATATATATTTTTTTTCTTATATGCCACAATACTTGAAATGCTTTAAACATGTTATGTATGTATGGTGTCTCTGTCCTATCTCTTTTTAAAGGAAAACGTACAAAAAATCAAGATATTGAAAGTATATAAATATTATGTTCAATACTTACTCTCTCAGATTTAATACCCTATTGTTGCAAAAATAATACTGTGAAATACTGAGGAGCTGCTAATATTTCCGCTCTGGGAGAAATAAGGCTGAGAGAGAAAAAAATCATTAAAATCACCAGAAGTAGTTGTGATAGATCATTATGCCCTAGTCTCTGGCTCCTAATCCACAATGCTCTTTTCAGGTAAAGAGGAGAAACAGGGAAGGGCAAATTTGTCACAAAAAAAATATCTAAAAGCACTTCGAAGAGCCTAGTGTTCCCTCCCTCATTTATCCCTTCTTTCTGTCCATCTGCTCTGCCTGGCTCCTTACTTCAGTTCTCTTTTATCTCTTTCCACCATCCTGCTGTCTCAGTCTGTCCATCACTTATCATCTATCATCTATCTATCCATCTATTCTTTATCTATGTATCTATTTGTGTACCTACCTAGTTGTGGATTTGTGTATTTATTTTTCCTCAGCTCTCCTCTGCCTTTGGTCCAATTGTGTGTGGGGTTCTGGTGTAATGGGGATTCAATCCCTTTTACCTATAGTAAGTACACGTGAGCAGTAAGGATTACACATGAAAAGTGAATACCATAGACTTACAGCCATCCACACACTGACCTTATTTCCATACATGTGCATGTATATTGACGTCAGCAAATATTGTGAATACTCAAAATAATAAACACAAATATTGGCTTAATGTGTAAGTTTTAAAAGATGTATATTTAATTTTAAACATAATTAGAGAGGCTAGAAAATGTTGTAACTACCAAAAAAAAACTTTTTGGGAATCAAAAATGTCATGAGTTGATAGGTATGTATATGAATGTGTATTTAGTGTAATATAATCATACTAGAGGCCCAATTCACGAAATTCGTGCAAGGGACTCGTCCCTCACAGCCCCAGCTTAGTCCAGAAGGTCATCCAGAAGGTCATTCAGCTGTCCAGTCTAATTAGCATATTACACTTTTATTATTATAGATTCCTTATAACAGCACTAACAAAGAATAATAATTTGTCTTACAAGCTTGACTGAAGTTTGCATAGAAAGAAGATGCTAGGGGGAAAACTGTATACAAGTAGGTCAAAGAGATGGGATGGGAATTTTAATTCACTACTTTGAAAACTGCTGTGTAGGCTTACCACATTTTTCCCTAGGAGACTCTCAATTTTAACAAATGTTCTGGATGCAGTTGGGAAATACATATTAAGAGTCCAAAAGGTGTTGATTTTCTTTGACCCAATTAAATTCACTTTTTAAAATCTCTCAAAAGCAATATTAGAAGTATAAAGATTTTGGTTTGAGGTTATTAATTGTAGCATTTCTTGTAATAGAATGAATAAAAAGAAAAATTGTAAAAAATTAATAAACAAAAGAGGATAAAGTATGGGAATATACAAAGGATTGAATATTATGCTGCCATTAAACACATGGTTTTCAAAGAAAACTAGGAATTTAAAATAAATAGATATAGAGATGTGGTTATAAAGATATATTTATATGTGTGGGAGTGTGTGTGATAGTACATATACATGTTTAATTAAAATACACACTATTTAACAATGTAATTTTTATAGAGAAGTTGTATGTGTGGACATTATTTTCCATGAAAATAAGACTAATATTTCATACATCAAAATGCTAATAATTGTATCTCTGAGTGACAATGTTCTGGGTGACTAAAAGCTTCATATATTTCTACACTTTCAAATTATTTACATAGATCCAATACTTTCTCATAATGAAAAAGTAAAATTGCTTTTAAAAACATCGCCCATGTACAGCATTTGTATCTCCAAACTCCATTCCCAGCTTCCACCAGTGAAGTCTGGTCTCAGTGCAGTTAGTGAAAGAGCAGGGATACTAAAGCTACTTTCAAAGTCACCCTTTCAGCGACATTCCTTGGGGCTTATCAAGGTGATGAACACCTTTGGCCAAAGCTTCTGTTCAGCAACATCCTCACAAAGCCAAATGCTCCTGTTCTGTTTTTCTATGTGTATGAAGCAGGGGTTCTGTGTGTCACCCCAAGGTGTGTCCCCACATTGTTCATCCACATACTAAGTTTGGGTTTTTTAATGAGCTCAGGTATGTTTTAATAAGCCTGGAAGTGGGAACTCTTTTGCTCCATTCCCATACCCAGCCAGTCGCTGTGTATCTTGGCAGAGGCACGCTTCTTTCTGAGGAAAGAGAAATATTTCCATTCTTTAATAAGTCATTCCAAGTTCCCTGTGATGTTATAAATAATCCGGCAAACAGCCGGCTTTATTCTGCTTAATTCGATATGGCAGATTTCAAACGTCCAGAAGTTCACTCTCCACATAAGCCAGGCAACTGGACTCTGACCAATCCCCTCCTTCCTGGTGCGATGAACTTGATCATCAGGCTCACTCCGGAAGGCAGCTGAGGGCCTGCCTGGCCTTCCAGGCGCTGAGGGAGAGAGGAGCCTGAGCTGGCTGTGCCTGCTGTGAGTGTGAGGTCAGCCTTTCCTGGGTTTTCTCTGGGGGGCAGACAACTAGCCTGACAAACTGAGCTAATATACCTGCCATTCAAGGGCAGGGAGAAGGAGACTAGAAAAACAAGTTTGAGAATGAGTGAGTAATTGGGAGAAGAAGAATTCAATATCAATTCAGGGTAAACATTTCTATAGAAGAGACATATTTTAGTCTCTCTATAACACTTTGTGTCAAATGTCCTCTCACGACCAGGTTCAAGGTCTGATTTACGCTTTGGAAGTCGGCAGAGGGCGAAATCGTGCGCGAACAAATTCAGGTCACCTGACAGCAGTGATGAAAGAGAAAAGGGCCATAAATTCAGATGCTTGGCCGCGGTTTTAAAATCTGTTGAAAGAGCTAAAAGGGCATTTTGCCAATTAGTCTGATTTTTCATAGGATGTTTTTTGTTGTTTTTATTCCTTTGCCCTGTATTTACAAATCAAACATACACTAATGAGATAGCTCAAGTGTGGTTTTCATGGATTCAGAAAAGTTATTTATTTAAAGAGAAAAAATAATGATTGAACTTGATTTAATGAGTTTGAATATGAAGCAAATGCTTTTAATAATACATTTGTTTAAAGTACACTGTTCATAGCTCATCAGGTCTTATTATTTAGATTTGTATTTTACCCAAATCTGACATCCTTTCTTTCCCAGTTTCTTATTATTTTTAAAACTGTTCACGTTCCAATTAAAATCATTTTAGGAAGGTTTTTTTTTTTCTCTATAAATTAATGTATTGAGCTGATTAGGACTGCCTGAAACCAAATGTGAGATGAGAGATCAGGTTTTTAAATTCAGCCAATGTTTAGATTGTATGTGTTTGCAATTTTCTTAAAAGCCAATAAATAAGTAAAAAGAAAGACAGAGAGAGAGAGAGAGAGAGAGAGAAGAAAAAGAAGAAGAAAAAGAAGAAGAAGAAGAAGAAGAAAAAGAAGAAGAAGAAGAAGGAGAAGAAGGAGAAGAAGGAGAAGAAGAAGAGATTCATAGCTTGTAAAAATACAAAAGAACTTCCCAGTCCTTACTTGCATATTTACTTTGCTTACTGAATGCTGCTTTTGCTTCAATAAATAGGCTGTAAGTATTGTGTGAAGATCCTGCGCATGGCAGGTACAAACACATGGAGGGGATGCACAGAAATACTGAAAAGCCGGCCATTGCCTTAGGATTAAGGGTCCTAGCCTCGTTGTCACATAGCTCCTTTATCCATGGTTCCCTTTTATCAGAAAGTGACTGTGATTCCTAATTTTTAAAATAATTTGACAGGCAGTAGCAACACCACCATCATCTCACTGCCAGTTGCATTTCAAACAGCCCTCTATCAGGCAGCTGTCATGACTTCATCTTGCTTTTCTCTCCTACATGGTTGTTTCTCCTTCATGCTCTCTTGGTGTGGGTCCTTTGGATGGTTAAAGAGTGTATTGGGTACCTAGGGCTGCTGTAGCAAAATGCCACCAACAACCGAAATGTATTGTCTCACAGTTCTGGAGGCTACAAGTCTGATATCACAGTGTCAGCAAGGCATGCTCCATCTGGAAGCTCTGGAGAATTTCCATTTGCCTCCTTCCTAGATACTGGTGGTTTATTGGCAATCTTGGTATTCCTTGTCTTGTAACTGTATAACTCCGGTCCTGCATTCCTTATCACATACCATTCTCCCTGTGTGTCTCTGTCTTCACATGGTGGTCTACTTTGGTCTACTTATAAGGAAACAAGTCATATGGGAATAAGGGACCACTGGGAGTTCTACCATTTGCTATTATGTGCACTGACCACGGGGGGTGGTGTGGAAAAAAGGAAGGCCTGCAGCCAGCAGCAGGGGATGGGAGGGAGGAGGGGGGAAAGAAGGCCGCGATCGACCCTGATCACTGACCAGGCCTAGGGACCCTACCCATGCACAGATTTCCTGCAGCAGGTCTCTAGTAGATTTAATGACTACACATTGATAAATTATCTTTATGAAAGTTGTAAGCAACAATAATTTTTGGTCATAATCTATGAGCTTATTAGTAATATTGACCGCATCCTATAGATTTATCCTTGAGGTTTCTTTTTGTGCAAATATTCTCTAACTTAAACTTTCTGAAACTCTAAGAACACATGAAAAATGTCATATCATATAATGATCTCAGGTTTGGAATTAATTCAGAGGACCTTGTTTAAAAAGGTCAATATGGGCCCAACAGGCTTGGCTCAGTTGTTGAGTGTAAACTTATAAACCAGGAGGTCATGGTTCAATTCCTGGTCAGGGCACATGCCCAGGTTTCAGGCTTGACCCCCCCATGGGGGAGTATGCAGAAGACATCCAATCAATAATTCTCTCTCATCATTGATGTTTCTTTCTTTCTCTCCCTCTCCCTTCCTCTATGAAATCAATATTTTTTTAAAAAAAAGGTCAGTATGAACTCTTATTATACATATCTAACTGCTGTGTTCAATTAGAGACATTGTTGGCCTGAACAGATTGAATATCAGATAAAGACAAATACAGGGTTGGGCAAAAGTAGGCTTACAGTTGGAAATATAATACTTAATCCTATATAATAAAAGAGAAAAATGGTAATTGGTGTACAACGATACCCTCTTCATTGGCTAATCAGGGCTATATGCAAATTAACTGCCAACTCAGATGGCAGTTAACTGACAAGAAAATGGCAGTTAATTTGCATATGTAGGCACAATGCAGGGAGGCGAAAGGGAAAGCAGGAAGAAGCCCACGGCCACTGACAGTGATCAGAAACCCAGGGGGGCGCTAAGAGCCCCCAGGGCCGCCTTTGCCCTGCCCCCGAGTCATGATTGGAGAATCAGGCGCCTTTGCCACCCTGGCCAGTGACAGCAGGAAGTAGGGGTGGAGCCAGCGATGGGAGTTGGGCAGGGTCAAAGCTGGCAGTCCTGGGAGCGAGGGGTCCCTTGCCTGGGCCTAAAGCGGAGCCCACGATCACGGGGCTGCTGCCGCTGCGGGTCCCCGCTGCCCGGGCAGGATGCCTCGGCCAGAGGCCTTAGGCCTGGGCAGGGGCGGAGCCTGAAACCGCGGGGAGCTGGGGATGCCCTACCCAGGCCTGACACCTCTGCCGGAGGCCTCACGCCTGGGCAAGGGGCCGATCCGCTGATCGGCAATTGGAGGGTGATGAGGATCAACTCCTCTGGCTGAGGCATCAGGCCTGGGCGGGGGGCGGAGCCAGCAATCGGAGGGGGCTGGGGGTCCCCTGCCCAGGCCTGATGCCTGGGCCAGAAGCATCAGACCTGGGTGGGGGCGGAGCCAGGGATTGGGAAGATATGAGGGTCCCCTGCCCAGGCCTGAAGCCTGGGTCAGAGGTGTCAGGCCTGGGCAAGGGGCCGATCCTGCGATTGGAGATTGATGGGGGTCAATGCCTGAGGGCTCCCAGTATGTGAGATGGGGCAGGCTGGGCTGAGGGACACTCCCCCTCACCCCCACCCAGTGCACGAATTTCATGCACCGGGCCCCTAGTAAATAATAATATAAGAATAAACTCTGTGTTTTGTGTACTCATAACTGTAAATCTACTTTTGCTCCACCCTGTATAATAAAGATGTCAGGGTACTTCTCTGGAACAAGAGAGCCCATTAGGCATTTTTGTTGCTTAAGAAGGCAAAGAGTAGAATATAATTTATACTACAAAATGTTACATTTCTAAATTTCCGGGATTTATTTTTTTTCCTAATTTTTTTGTAGGTAATCCACTGAGATAGTAGTAGATTGTTATTAATCTAATCATGAGATAATTTACTTAAAATGTCCTAGTCCTTAGCTAATTCTATGATGCTCTAAGCACTTTTTCTAAATATGTATATATATATATATATATATACACACACACATATATATATATATGTATATATATTCATTTCAGAGAGGAAGGGAGAGGGAGAGAGAGATAGAAACCTTAATGATGAGAGAATCATTGATCGGCTGCTTCCTGCAACCCCCCTACTGGGGATTGAGCCAGCAACCAGAGCATGTGCCCTGTGTCAGGGAATTGAACCATGACTTCCTGGTTTGTAGGTCGATGTTCAACCACTGAGGCACACCACGTGGGCCAGGAAACTGCACTTTTCAGTGTACCTGGGAAAAGAAGTCTGGAGAGGTCAGTGTGGACTGGGCTTTGAAGTGGGTGTTTTTCTCCTTTCATAGCTTTACATTTCCCCCATTAAGTTTAGGTAGAAGCATCTTTAAAGGAATAAAAAATCCCTTTGTCTGCCCCTGCTTCTCTGCCTGGCTGGGAGCTGATTCCTACATGCTACACATCACTGAATTCTATGCCTGACCTTTTCATTCCAGTGTAGTATTTGGGGGAACAAAACAACTCACTTCCGTATCTGAGCTCCCTCCTTCCAGTTTATACTTACATACTGCAGGCGGCCAAATCAGTTTGACGCCAATAAGCACTTACCTAGAACCAGCAGGAAGTAGGAACTGGAGTCCAGAAGTCTCCATAAAACCCAGCACCCTCTCAGTGTTGGCGAACCTATGACACGCGTGTCAGAGGTGACACTCGAACTCATTTTTTTGGTTGATTTTTCTTTGTTAAATGGCATTTAAATATGTAAAATAAATATCAACAATATAAATCTTTGTTTTACTATGATTGCAAATATCAAAAAATTTCTATATGTGACAAGGCACCAGAGTTAAGTTAGGGATTTTCAAAATGCTGACACGCCGAACTCAAAGGGTTTGCCAACATTGCTCTATATCCAGAGGAGCCACATTCCTGTGCACAAATCAGGTAGGACAGAGTCACAAGCTTCATGTCCAGATCCATGAACAATTAAGAAATATAAATGCAAAAAACACAGTGTTTTATTTTCTCAACAGCCAAACCTAATTATTACCAGCAGGTACCGTAGCCAAAAGCTTTGATCTCCCACCTCCCCCCACCCTATGCCCTGTAAGTTAAAGGCATGAGTCTCTCATTAGTTTTCTTCATTTTGAGTCTGCAGGCCGACGCTCTATCCACTGAGCCAAACCGGTTAGGGCTCAGTTTTCCTCATTTTGATTTGAATACTGCCCAAGTAGATCACGCCAGCTCCTCCTCATACCTTCTTTCTCACTTGGTAAGCTTTGATTCGCCTGTGAAAGACATTTTCATAAAAGCCAGGGAGCAAACAGTGGCCATAAAAAGCCTGCATGAGAGAGTGTGGTCCCATTGTTAGCCAACCAGCAAAGGCCTCGTGCTCACAGCAGGTGCTGCTGCTTGGCAGCTCCTGTCCCTACTCTTTTCTTGTCCAACCATTGTGCTCCCAAGCCCGGCAGGGTCAGAACAGCTGAATGCATTTTTTTTCATCATCGCTTGACAGTGTTTTCTTAAAACGTCCAAGTTTTACAAACAAGGTGATGCCCCAAGAGATTTGTCCTGACAACTCAAATGTTGATGCATGTCGTGCCTGAAGGGGTCAGAGAAAAGCAGACAAAATAAAGCGAAGAGACATCATCCAAAGGAACTCACACATGCTCACATGTATCTATGGGCCTCTTTGCATCTAGATAAGCCACGCTTATTTTCTCTTTGATTTTTTCTTTGGCCATTTATGTGATGCACAGGGAAATATCAAGCAAAGTGAGACTTGGCAAAATGCAGGGCTCACATATATCAATCAGCCTTCCAGTTTTTACTAGCAAAATCTTAAAGGAGAGTATGCTAGTGTTTTTTGCATTTATTTCAGAAAATGCTAGCAATCTCACATTTTTATAATGATCAGATTTCCTCTGTATCTCATAGTTTAATGGTAAAATGTATAGCCATTGACAAATATGTTGGTATTATTAACATTCCTGGGGAGGTATTTATAAGGACATAGGGTATATGTCAGTGTCTTCCAATCTTGTTTTCTGTGAGATGTTGTCAGGTCCTCTATAAGAAGAGGACTCATTATAAATTATTTGGCAATGTGACAACTGGGTTTAGAAGTTCCTTTCCTGCAAGTTTTCTCAAATCTTTAAAGTAGAATGTGTAGTGAGGTCTCAAAGAGCTGGATTCTCCAGAGCATAGATTGGAGAGCATTTTTGGAAGCACTTCTCATCTTCAAAGACTCTCACATTTTTAGCTCCAGCTCTGACCTCTGAGCAAAACTCCAGTGTATATTGTCTATTGCTCATTAGACATCTCTTAACAGGGGACCAGGGTCTTGTTCAGCACCTCCTTCAGTGCATAACACAGTGACTGGCACACTGTTTATGGATATATTTTGAGTGTTTTCTGAAATCTCTGGAGACATGAAAATAAGTGTTGGTCTCTTTCATCTTCTTATTTAAAGCTGAATCTGAAAATCCATAACTTAGTACAATCAAGTGATTAATTAGATGAGAAAAAAATAACATACAGATGTACTATTTTATTGATCGAGAAATAAAAGCTGAACATTGTAATGGACTTACTGTATGTAGATCTCAGATGGGGCTAATTGTTTTAGTTCATTGGATCACTAACATGCATCAAAACCAAGTTTATGACAGTAATTACTAAATATGCCTTAAATGATCATTAAAGGGTTCCCACCTCTAAAATACCATGCTATTGTTTTTTTTCTATTGAGGAATCAAATTAACTAGAATGGTTGGGAAAGCTTTGCTATATGACGTTTTGAGTCCTTCACTTGGCAGGCTGCAGTTCATCTAAATGTATCAAGACATAACTCGTGGAACATTAATTAGAGTCAGGGCTACTTCTTGAGGTTGGGTAGACAAGGAAGCAGGTTTTTATTGCTAGATATATCTCAATTTCTATATACATCTTTAACACCAGTCTCCATGGAGACTGCAAAAGAAGTGTAAATGAGATGATATAAGCGGTAGCATGTTTCTTAATTCATATTCAATGATAAATATGAGGAAGTATCTGAAGGACTACTTGATTTGGGAGCAAGTTTTTCTTTTTTCTTTTCCAGAGAACATAAATAATACCACTGGGTGAAAGTGTCAATAATATAGATTTTAAGTCAGAACAAGAAGTTTAGAGCAACCAATCTATCCAAAAATGCAGGAGTATTTTAATAATATGATGAAAAAAATGTTCCATTAAAGCAGTAGGATTCCAATGACTAAATTTCATAAAGAAGATGACTGTCCACTGTTTGAGAATTTTGCATTAGATAAGGAGATGTAGGTGATACGCTTACGATATTTCTGCAGGTTCTCTTGCTAACAAGATGCTTATGATGCTTAAATTAGTCTAGCTCATCCCAGCAGTGTGATACAATATTGCTTATAAGTAGCCAATGCAATAATCATCTCAGGAAGTATTTGGTGATCACACTCTGTTTAAACATCAGGTTTTTCCTTCAAAAATAGAATGAAAAAGAAGGAGAGCCACGTTTTATAGGTTCGGTGAATTTAACTGGGCTCCCGAGAAAGAAGTCGAGGGAAGTGAAAGAGAAAAGAATGAAGGGAGAGAGCGAGGAAAAGATTCTAAACACAACAGAGGTAAAATAGGGGATAAAATGGTAGTATAAAAAAGTAATTGAAATGTCATTTATAATACGTAAAATGTGGGTGGGGGGGATGTCCATACTATTTTAGGCTGTTTGTAATTGGAGCACCTGCCACCTCTCTGACCATATTTTCTTCTCATGTCTCCCTTTCTCCTTCCTTAGCTCCGACTACACAGGCTTCTTTGCTGTGGTTTGAATATTCCATCGCTCTTCATTCCTGGGGCTTTTTTCCAAGGACAATAATGAAGGGAAGAGGCTGTCTTTTCATTTACGCTCCACGTAATACATTTAGTTGTATGCGCTTTAAAGTAGTGTGCAGTATGTATATACACAGCATCCTAGGCAGTGGAATAAAGCTTTTTTGATTTAAGGCTCTGGGAGGAACACAATTGACAAATCAGAGGCAAGGAAGCTTTGAGAGGAGGCACGTGAATGGTTATATGGGAGTCAGCACAGTGTCTGCAGATCTCTGGGGCTTATATTAATAACCTTCCAAGCTTGTCCAAGCAGAAGTATACTCAAAATCCAGTTAGACGGGATGACAACAAGAGAGGTGAATCAGCCTCCCTCCTTGGTATCACAGAGTCTAGCAATTGGGGCTGGAACTGAAATGGCTATGATGAGAAGGATAAACATGCATCAGCTGAAAACATGGCTTCCTGTCATTGAGTCTAGTGAAGGCACAGACTAGCAGTGCTGAATTCCTAGCCTGCTTCGAGCGGAAGCCAAAGCTGTGCACGTGCTAAGACAGTATTCCATGGAGTTTAACCACCCAGGTAATGGCAGGTTGATTACATTGCACACTTTCTATCCAATAATCCATCAGTGCTAGAACTGATAAGGTCTTGATCAGATGTTTGTCAGAATTAATACCTACCTGGATATCTGTACCACTGTCTGTTTCCTTGTAAATTACTGATTTTTTAAGAATTGGATTCTGCACATCTCTTTCCCAGATAATGTGACCATTTTATAGTAACAAAGACATGAAAAAAAATGCACTTTGCTATTGGATCCATTGCTCCAACTAGATACCATATCATCCAAAGCTGCAAGCTCACTAGAATGATGGAATAAAGATCAGAAGATACATTGCCTGCTCCAGGACAGGTGCCTGCATAATTGAAGCAATACCAGTGATGTGTTGATAAAAGTTGAACAATTATCTTTCCAATGAATGAATGACTTAATTAAATAAATAAGTAAATAAATAGGCATCAATTTGTACATTTGCCAATTTGCATGTGTGAGTATTCCCACCATGGCTGATTTCAAGCCACTGAAATTATGTCTCTGAAAGTCAGCAGTTGGGGAAAAGATTTTGAGAACTGAGCAGAGATGTACAAGTTTGCTTTTCATAATTCTGTATACTCTGGCTCCAGAAAAACCCCGAGCCCTGCCCTCTGTCGTGTGGTACATGCACTAATCAGTCTGATATATGTCCCTGCTTCAGCAATATCTGGAATACACAAGTCCAAAAATCAGGAGTTTGAAGTAGGATTGGACAGTCTCACCAGCACCCTCAGTGTTTCATTTTTAGAATGTGTGTTGTTGATCCTTATGATCTTAGAATGAACTGAATTTGAAAACCTGGTTCCCATAGAGAAAATACTCCCAAGAAGTTACATAGGAAGGATTCAACTGAATTTGTAGGTAAGAACACCATTTGGTGTTTTTTTGTTTGTTTGTTTGTTTTGTTTTGTTTTTAACAGAGAGGAAGGGAGAGGGTTAGAAAGTTAGAAACATCGATGAGAGAGAAACATCAATCATCTGCCTCCTGCACACCCCCTACTGGGGATGTGCCTGCAACCAAGGTACATGCCCTTGACTGGAATCAAACCTGGGACCCTTCAGTCCACAGGCCAATGCTCTATCCACTGAGCCAAACTGCTCAGGGCACATTTGGTGATTTTAATCTCCTCATGTCAATACAGTGACAGGAACACAGAAGGATGATCCCTGAGGAAATCTGGAACTCCCGAGCTTCACGATGCATCTCTTGTTGCTTCAGGTCCCTGGAATAATAAGCAATCAGTTGCAATAACCACAGCTGACAAAGAGCAAAGCAACTGAGGACTTGTAATAGTTGATGAAGTAATGATGCAAATCTGGGGTGAGGTAGATGGGGGCTGCTGGAGGAGTGAAAGGGTGATTACCAACTATGGCCTCAAGCCACTTCCAGTTACAGTAAGAGCTTCTTCCATTAATCCTGCTCTATTAATTATTTTGTGGTACATACAGCCAGTTATCACTTTAAAGGCTCTGTGAAGACTGGACTTAATGGAGGACAAATATGGATTCAAGTGGTGTAAGGGATAGACTCTGTTGGACACATCTCTGCCCTATTTATATCTTCTTAGCCCAGCTTTTATTCTTGCAATTGCTACCGCAACCAGCCAAAGATGTACATTTTACATTACATTCTTTTGGAATGAAGTAATGTTATTTATTTACTAAATATCTGTGTATTTTTATTTGGGAAAAACATCAACACGATGAGTTGGGAAAAAGTAAAACTTCCTCTACATCATCTCACCTGCATAATCTTCCTTAATAAGCTCTTTCCAGCGTGTCTCAGCTCTGTTCAAAGTTCCTTGGATGAACCGGCAGCTAATTCAAAAATTAAAATATCAAAATTGATTTTTGGAAAGCTCTTTCTATAAAGGTTTCTTTTTTTACTGTTGATTACCTTATGATAAATGTACAATTTATTTGTTAATTGTTACCATCACCACCAATTAGCATGGATCCTCTTTCCCACTTTCCTAAATGCAAGTTGTTTTAAGCTATGTGCTTTAGAAATGAGAAATTAAAGAATGTGAGTCATTTCTTCAGAGCACTTAATTTATTTGGAGAAACACACCCAATTCCCATAACCTTAACAAATTGTATAACTTCTTAATTTTCAAGTTAATGTTTCAATGCAGAAAAATTGTAGAGAAATTAAAAGGATAAACTGACTAAAGATGATGAATCAAATTACCAGAGATCAGCCCAAATAAATGAGTGCAGCTGTAGATGGAATAGGATGAGACTAATGAGAGGGCATAGTTTTGAGGGTCTAATATTAGAATGGTCATGTTAGGTGGATCTATATTATAATGCATAGTGACATAAAGAATTAATGAATGCCCTTGGTAATTTCTGTCATATTTTTTTAAAATATGTTTTTATTGAGTTTAGAGAGAGAAGAAGGGTGAGGGAGAGAGAGAAAAGGAAACATCAATGTGAGAGAGAAACATGGATTGGTTGCCTCTTGTATGTGCCCTGATGGGATCAAACCTACAACTCAAGTATGTATCCTGACCGGGAATCTAATCAGTGACCTTTTGTTGCATGAGAAGAGACTCAACCACATCAGCCAGAGATGTCATAACTTTATTTTTCTTTTCTCTTTTTTTTAAGTAGTGAAACCACATGAAGAATATAATATTCACTAATAATAATCTGATAGTCTGTAGTTCATCAAGAAAGCTGTTGGAGAAAAGCCCAGTCTGAGAAATGCGAAAACAAAACAAAATGAAAATACATTCTTTTTAATCCAAGTTATGGAAACCAGCTTGACAGTCATCAAAGATAGCAGATAATTTCTTCCTGACACTTACTTTATTAGCTATCTTGTTAAACAATTTATTATTGATGCTCTGGTTTAATCATTTGGTGACATTTTTCTCTGAGAAATATAAGAATTATGTTCCGAGTTTCCATAGAGTCTTCAGTTTCTATTAAAGATTTGTTGTTTTGTGTAGTTTAAAACCTTAGAGAAAGCATAGTCCCTCCTTTTCTTCTTTATGAAAAGAACAGAAAGATTGAGATCACTAGAAGTAAAATCCCTTAATTACAGCGAGAAGCTTAAAGCACACTGTAGAAAGAACGTCTTAATGCGGACAATTTCTAGATAGTTATTGACAATTGTGCTTTGCAGGAGGACTTTCGTTTCCTGTGAGGTATTTACACTGATACTCATGCCGTTCTCCTAAGACTGGTTTCTTGGCTCACAGAGCTGTTTATAATGAATGCCAAGTGCAAGTTGACATACACATTTAAAAGGAGACTTCAATGTTTCTTTGGCTTTTGAGCTTAGACAGCATGTCACAAAGATTTCTCTCAAGTTCTTTTTCATCATGTCTTTGGTGTTCCCAAGGAAGGACTCAGTAGGGGAAGAAGATAGGAGGATTAAGTGGATTAGGTTGTTGATTTCAAACAACAAATGCAGAACTTTGATCTGGGTGATCCATGCACTAGGCAGATGAGTTGGAATGATTCTTGCCCATGTTCTGTAGCCAGACCCAAGGAACATAGCCAATGTCAATTCCTGTCTTGCCTGCCAGGGACAATTTGATATCTGGGGCAGCACGCTGGTGTCCTATTCCAAGGACCACCCAGGCCAAAAGCGTATAGTCAAATGTTGAGAACGTAGTCTCAAAAAAATGCAAAATCATGCCCTCAAAAATTTTCTTAACAAATAAAATGCCCTGAGCAGAATAAACAATAAGCAACACACCTTCACACAAGCAATAAACTAAAACTAAAATATTTCACCTGGCTTCTTATAAAGTTGATATTATTTCCCAACCTAAAGTCTTCAGGAGAGAGAGAGAGCTGGGAAGTCATCTTTTACCAATCATGGGGTATTTATTTAATTAACAGCAACATAGCTTCAAAAGGAGTCATAGATGTGCCAGGACCCATGGCTATTAGTTCCTTTTGCCGTTGGCATGTGGAACAAAAGGAAATGTTTTAATTACAGAGCAGGTTTCTTGAACAACAGCGCTATGCACCTTATATGAAAAAATAAAATCCAGATGTATTAAAGAGTGCAATGCAATAAAATCATTCAACTATAAGAAAATATGAGCACATATGCACTAGTTCATGGGACAGAGAGAAGTTTCCTATGTATAAAGTAAATGAAAAAATGCGAAGGAGTTTTTCTATTTATCAAAGAATAAGCTTTACAAATAAAACAGCAAGGAAAGTAAATACAATTTTAAAGAAATGATGGGATACAGATTAACTACTATGCACGCACACACACACACCACATATATATGAGTGTATACCGAACCATTTCTTCTAGGGGAAATACAGGAATAGGTTCCTGATAGACTCTAGTTATATTTTATCAACCAATTAATATACAAGTTTTTTGAGATATGCGTTTCTGTTTTAAGACAACACATTTAATGCATGTTCTTGATTCATTAACACTGAATTAACAGCTAATGATCTACCATTTGAATGAAGGAAGCTTATTTAACACATTAGTGGCCCGGTACACAAAATTCGTGCATGGGGGCGGGGGTGTTCCTCAGCTTGTCCTGCACCCTCTCCAATCTGGGATCCCTCGAAGGATGTCCTACTGCCGGTTTACAGGAATCGGGCCTAAACCGGCAGTTGGACATCTCTCTCATAATTTGGGACTGCTGGCTCCTAACTGCTCACCTGCCTGCCTGCCTGATTGTCCCTAACCACTCTGCCTGCTGGCCTGCTTGCCCCCCCTTCATTCCCCACTGGCCTGCTCACATCCAACTGCACCCCTGATGGCCTGCTCATTCCAAACTGCCCCCCCCCTACTGTCCTGACCACCTCCAAATGACCCCCACTGATGGCCTGCTTGCCTCCAACTGGCACCCCTGCTGGTCTGCTTACCCTCAACAGCCTCGCCAACACACACACACCACATATATATGAGTGTATACCGAACCATTTCTTCTAGGGGAAATACAGGAATAGGTTCCTGATAGACTCTAGTTATATTTTATCAACCAATTAATATACAAGTTTTTTGAGATATGCGTTTCTGTTTTAAGACAACACATTTAATGCATGTTCTTGATTCATTAACACTGAATTAACAGCTAATGATCTACCATTTGAATGAAGGAAGCTTATTTAACACATTAGTGGCCCGGTACACAAAATTCGTGCATGGGGGCGGGGGTGTTCCTCAGCTTGTCCTGCACCCTCTCCAATCTGGGATCCCTCGAAGGATGTCCTACTGCCGGTTTACAGGATCGGGCCTAA
>NW_006293530.1:270745-271159 GCF_000327345.1 Myotis davidii | reverse complement strand
CCCCCCTGCTGTCCTGATTACCTCTAACTGACCCCCACTGCTGGTCTGCTTGCCCCCAATGACCCCGCCCCTCACCAGCCTGATCACCCACAACTGCTCTCCCCTCTTGGCCAATAACTGCCTCTACCTCAGCCCCACCACCATGGCTTTGTCCAGAGGAACATCCAGAAGGTCTCCTGGAAGGTCTCCAAGTCTAATTAGCATATTATCCTCTTATTAGTATAGACTACAGGCCTGTTGCCCAAAAATTTGTGCACTCAGGAGGGTCCCTCAGCTTGGCCTGTGCCCTCTCACAGTTTGGGATCCCTCAGGGGATGACCACCTGCTGGCTTAGGCCCACTCCCCGGGAGATTGGGCCTAAGCTGGCAGTCAGACATCCCTCTGGCAGCCCGGGAGCCCTCGGGGGATGTCCAC
>NW_006293530.1:266132-270717 GCF_000327345.1 Myotis davidii | reverse complement strand
CAAGCCCCCCAGAGGGGACCGTCACCCCATGAGGTTGTGGCCAGCCTGGGTGAGTGGCTGCTGGCTGTTTGCAGGCTGGCCACAGCCCCTTCAGTGTGGGGATCCCTGCTGGGGTGCCTGGCCAGCCTGGGTGAGGGGCTGATGGCTGTTTGAAGGCTGGCCAGGAGCCCTGGAAACTCAAGCTCCCAGCCCCTCCCCCTTTTTTTTTCAGAGCCTCCTTGAGTGGAGGGAAGCAGATATTTGGGGTTTATTTATCTTCTATAATTGAAACTTTGTAGTACTGAGCGGAGGCCAGGTCTGGCCAAGGCGGCCTATGGTGGTTTGCAGGCTGGCCATGCCCCCCCAGTGAGGGTCCCCGCTGGAGGGGCATGGCCAGCCTGGGTGAGGGGCTGAGGGCTGTTTTCAAGCTGGCCACACCTCCTTCAGGGTGGGGGGTCCCTGCTGGGGTGCCTGGTCAGCCTGGGTGAGGGGCTGATGGCTGTTTGAAGGCTGGCCAGGAGCCCTGGAAACTCAAGCTCCCAGCCCCTCCCCCTTTTTTTTTCAGAGCCTCCTTGAGTGGAGGGAAGCAGATATTTGGGGTTTATTTATCTTCTATAATTGAAACTTTGTAGTACTGAGCGGAGGCCAGGTCTGGCCAAGGCGGTGGGAAGCTTGGCTTCCTCCATCACTGGGGACCACCCAAGCCTCCTACTCACTCCAGCTCCATGGCAGCTGCCATCTTATTTGGGTTAATTTGCATACTCACTCCTGATTGGCTGGTGGGAGGGGCTTGTGGGCATAGTGGAGTGACGATTAATTTGCATGTTTCTCTTTTATTAGATAGAATGTACTTTCTCCATAAAGCACCAGGACCTTCTTGAGCTGAGGAACACTGGACAATTCAGCACAATGCTTGAGTGATATTTTGAACAGCAAAAATCACAGAAATACCAAAAACTTTGCACTAAACTGTGAAAAAGACACCTGTTTACAGTGTGAGAAAGGGAGCAAGAAGGCAAAGTGTAGCCTTGATTAACTTCAATTGTAATGTACATGTGGGATGACTCAAAATGTTCAACCATGAACAACTATAAATGCTCTGCAAGTATTGATTTTAGAATTACAAATACATTTTAGCAAATAGGAAAATTTGCAACTACAGAATTTGTGAATGATGGGCATTGATTGTATGCATATATGAGAGAGAGAGAAGGAAACAGGGGAGGGCAGGGGAGAAAAAAAGCAGCAGTAACTTGGTGGAAGAGACAAGTCACAAAAGTTCAGTACTTAATAAAAATTAATATTTAGTATTGAAAAATATAATGTAAAAAAACTTTCAAATTTAATTGAATAATTTGTAGTGAAAATCTTTAAAATACCCAATACTTTGAAAATTACCTACTCATTTGAAAAATTATTTTATTATTATAAAATTTCTTATAATATTTTATGTTATTTCGTTTTTACTCAATTTCATGGTTATTTAGAAATAGTTATTAGGCAAAAGATGTACATTAATTGCTCCTATATATTTTTAATATATTTTATTGATTTCATAGAGGAAGGGGAGGGAGAGAGAGAAATACCAATGGAGAGAGATAATCATTGATCAGCTGCCTCCTGCATGCCCTACACTGGGGATCAAGCCTGTAACCTGGGCATGTGCCCTGAAAGGGAATTGAACCGTGACCTCCCAGTTCATAGGTTGATGCTCAATCACTGAGCCAAACAGGCCATACAATTGCTACTATCTACACTAATAAAAGAGTAATATGTAAATTGACCATCACTCAAACACACAAGATGGCTGCCCCCATGTGGACACAAGATGGCCACCACAAGATGACCAGCAAGGGAGGGCAGTTGGGGAGGACCAGGCCATCAGGGGAGGGAAGTTGTGAGGGACCAGGCCAGCAGGGAAGTGCAGTTATGGGTGACAAGGCTGGAAGGGGAGGGTTGTTAGGGGCAATCGGTCTAGCAGGGGAGCAGTTAGGCATCGATCAGGTGGCAGAGTAGTGGTTAGGGGCAATCAGGCAGTCAGGCAGGCAAATGGTTGGGAGCCAGCAGTCCTGGATTGTGAGAAGGATGTCCGACTGTCAGCTTAGGCCCGATCCCACCATGATTAGGCCTCAACAGAAAGTCAGACATCCCTCGAGGGGTTCCAGATTGGAGAGGGTGAAGACTGGTCTGAGGGACACACACACACACACACACACACACACACGTGAATGAATTTCGTACACCAGGCCTCTAGTATTTATAATAAAACATAATAGAATAAATCTTATAAAAGAATGGTCAAATTTTAGGATTGTATAAATTGAAAAACTATATTGCAATTAAAAATCACAATATGGAAGAATATTTAATAATCTGAACAAATCTTTACTATCAAGTAAAGAATTAAAAGATAACACTTTATATATATGTGTATGTTTTATATATTTTTATATCTAAAATACTGTAGCCTATGTTTTACTTTATCTTAGGTGGTTTAGTTATTAATGATGGCTTTAAAAAATTCCTTCCTGTCCTGACTGGTTTGGCTCAGTGGATAGAGTGTTGGCCTGTGGACAAGAGGGTCCCAGGTTCGATTCCAGTCAAGGGCATGTACCTTGGTTGTGGGCAAATCCCCAGTTGGGGGTGTGCAGAAGATGGCTGATCGATGTTTCTCTCTCCTCGATGTTTCTAGTTCTCTGTCCCTCTCCCTTCCTCTCTATGGAAAAATCAATAAAATATATTTTTTAAAAAATTTCTTGCTATAGTTTACGTATTTATCCTTTTCTATATTTGACAAATATTTTGCAGCAAACCTTTGTTATGATTATATAAAGACATTCTATTTCCTTAAAGCTAATAAAATATTTAAAAATAATATGTAAATGTAAGAAAATTTAGTGATACCCATTAGTGGCTATCATGCAAGAGGAACTTTCAAACATTACCAGTGAATGATAGAATATATAAATGCTTTCCTAAGTGTTCCATCTTTTTTTGTAATTGCATCTTTTTAGTGCTAATGATATTTGGCTTATTTTCCTATCCTTCTCTCCCTGGGGTCTCTGCCCTCGTAGCAATGGGTTTAATAGGAAAATGGGATGTCCACTTTTTTCTATTTTTAGTAAATATGACCCACAAGCTGGAATAAAACAGTCTTCAGTAAACAAGATGTTTGCTAACAGACTTGGTATACCTCATGTAATCCTAACCATTTCCTTATTACTGTAACCTTTTCTCACTTGGCAACATCCCCAAAGTTCCTCCACAGTGTAGCTAGCTCTTGGTACTTCTAATTACCACATATCTCCTTAGTTGTTATTTATTTTATGGCCTAGATTATAGTCACTCTTAGTTAAGATTACATTGATGTTTTAATTAGCACTTTGCTAATTACAAGTGATACTGTGTCCTTTTTACATAATTAATAGTAATTTTACTTTTCAAATATTGCTGTTTATTACCAAAAGTAATTTCTATTTCCTGTTTTTCCTTTAAAAATTCTTATTGCCATTAGTTTTCTAACTCTCTGTATACATGTGTAGGAATATATAGCATAGCATACATCCAAACATATATACATACATAGATGCAGATATAAATATTCAGTTTCTAATTTCTAGTATATACATATATATGTACTTATATCAATACATATATATTACATATAATATATTATACATTTATATGTTACTACTCATTATATACACATTTAAAAAATATTCCTCTAATTTTGTTCAATACCCTCTCTAGTTTTTGTTTGATTTAATTTTCTCTAGTACATTTAAAGGCATATATATGCTTATACACACACATACACATACACACGTTATTTTATTAAACAGTCATAATTATTATTAGTGAAAGAGTGAGACCAGTTATTTCACCATTACTTAAAGTTATATCAATAGGTTTGACTTTGATACACACAATGTATTTCATTAAAGAGAAAAATGGTAACAATCCAAGCTACAATTTTGCAAATTTCATAAAAGATCCAGTTTATTGTTTTGAAATCAATATATTCTTAAAGTAAAAAGACAGTATATGTTTGACAACTTGTTAAGCTCATCTACATGCAAATGGCACTCAATTAAGGAACAAGAGTGCTTGTCATTTAAATTGGTATGTTTTTTAAAAGTTTATGTTTTATGAAAATATGTAACTAACTTGGAATTTAAAGACTCAAACCACCAGGACTAAAAAAAAAAAGCACCTCCTAGCCAGTTTGGCTCAGTGCATAGACCCTCAGCCTGCTGATGGAAGGGTCTTGTGTTTGATTCTGGTCAAGGGCACATATCTTGGTTGCAAGCTCCTCACTGGTCAAGGCCCTGGTCAGAGTGCATGCAGGAGGCAACCAATCAATATGTTTCTCTCACATTGATATTTCTTTCTGTCTTTCCCTCTCTCTTTCACTCTCCCTAAAAAATCAATAGAAAAATATATTCGGGTGAGAATTGAAAAATAATAATCCTATCTAATAAAAGAGAAACATGGTAATTAGCCATATGTCCGCTACCCTTCCCATTGGCTAATCAGGGTGATATGCAAATTAACTGCCAGTCAAGATGGCGGCCCGAAGCCAGGCAGCTTGAAGCTAAAATGAGGG
>NW_006293530.1:255777-265322 GCF_000327345.1 Myotis davidii | reverse complement strand
GCCTCAACCCCCCTATTGGCCCTACCGTGAGCGTTACTGAGGGTGGCATGGCAACCGCCTGATCCGCCCTACTCTGTGCATGACAGGGGGCAGCACCCCAACTCCCCAATCCGCCCTGCTCTTAGCCTGACCAGGGGCTGCACCTAGGGATTGGGCCTGCCCTCTGCCACCCGGGAGCAGGCCTAAGCCAGCAGGTCGTTATCTCCCGAGGGTTCGCAGACTGCGAGAGGGCACTGGCCGGGCTGAGGGCCCCCTCCCTCCGCCCCGAGTGCACAAATTTTTGTGCACCAGGCCTCTAGTATAAATAATAATAATAAAAATTATAAAAACATTAGCACCAACCATCTTTTATCTCATTATTTGACAACTATATTGGTTGTTAATATTGAAAGATTTTCTTTCCATTGGATTTTGAAATTATAATTTTACATATGTTGCATGGTTTTATATTTATATATATTTAAACTTCAAATAACATATTTTTTTTCAGTGCTTAAGTGTGTTTTACTATTTTTTTTAAATTTTATACTTGCTGAGCTGCATATCTGGCACTTCGGCCAAATGGGTCGCGTTGTGCTGTCTGTTCCTAAAACACATAGATAGGAAGGTACTGACATCAGGCCAGGCCTTGAGATATGGTCTCATGGCCCCTTCTCAATATGCTGTACTCTCTTTTCCTAAAACATATAGATAGGAAGGTAATGATGCTATACTGTGTTGGGAACTAATTACATAAACAAGGCTTTGTAACTTTGTGGTTTTTGCAGATAAAAACGCTGTAACTCTTGCAGTCTGAGCTGCAGCTCAGCCTCTGCTTCAGCAGGGTGCTATAACTGTAGTCAGCTGGCCAGCTTAATAAAGGCTCTTAAATTTAAATTCTGAGTCGGTGGTCTATCTCGCTGAGTGAACCCATAACAATACTTACAAGATTTTCAAATCTTTAGGCGACCAAAAGAAAGATAATTACAGAAAACATATTATCTTAATCTATGCAATATGCACATTTCAAAAATATGTATTACTTAATAATTTAATTATCCAGTAAATTGTTAATAGGGGCTTATTTTGAACATATTAATTTAGATAAACATTTTAATAGGATGAATTTTTAATAACTTTATATATATGAACAATAATAATTTTATACAATAAGGAATATTTAGTTTATATCTACTAACATAAAGGATAGTATAACATATAGCATTGTATTTAATATTATGAATTTTAGTTAGGAGTTTAATATATAGTGTGCATAAAGTACTTATTATTCAATAATATCAGAGATAGGTATCATATATTTGCAAAGGAGTGGCCCCTTAATAGCAGCTTAGGAAGAGTAATTGAGGACACTAAACTTTGAATATATTTATAGCTGACAGCCAAAATTATACATGTCTATATTTGCCTATGCAAATAAAAATCTGCTCATGAAAATTTGATAATTACACAACTAATACTTTGGATTTGATGCCAATTTTTGTATATAGATGTAGATGCACACATTGTACATGCATTAGCTATCCTATATAATAAAAGCCTAATGTGCTAAGTGTCCGGTCATCTGTTCATCTGTTCAACCAATCAAAGTGTAATATGCTAATGATATGCTAAGGTCGCTCAACTGCTCTCTGTGACATGCACTGACCTCCAGGGACAGATGTTCCAACTGGTAGGTTAGCTTGCTGCTGGGGTCTAGCCAATCAGGACTGAGCGAGATGGGCTGGACACACCCTGGAGCCCTCCCGAGGTACCTCCCTGGCTGGCCAACCTCTTGCGTCACTCCCAGGCCCCAATCATGCACTGGTGGGATCCCTCAGCCTGGCCTGTGCCCTCTCACAATCTGGGACCCTTCAGGGGATGTCAGAGAGCCAGTTTTGGTCCCATCCTGCAGGCCAGACCAAGGGACCCCACAGGTGCACAAATTTGTGCATCAGGCCTCTAGAGTGGGTATAAAATTTAAATGCAACTTGTGAGTACTGGGTAATATAATATTTTAAAAGAAAATATCTAAACAGAAAATGTTTTAAACATGTACTTAGCTTTATAGTACCAATGTTAAATAAGAAAATGAAGAATAATTTAAAAGAGAAAAAATGTAGTGATTTCATTTTTCTTACTTCACTGAAGTATTATTCACATTAGATATAATGAACCTATTTTGATTTGAAATTTATATACTTATGAAATCACAACCACAATTAAGACATAAAACACTACGAAAAAAAATCCCTTAGGTTCCATTCTGAGACTATAATTATTAAGTGGGTACCTGTTCTGCCTCAGGTATTCACTTATAATCACTAAAGTATAGATTTTTCCTTTCTCTAGAGCAGTGGTTCTCAACCTTCTGGCCCTTTAAATACAGTTCCTCATGTTGTGACCCAACCATAAAATTATTTTCGTTGCTATTTCATAACCGTAATGTTGCTACTGTTATGAATCAAAATGTAAATATCTGATATGCAGGATGGTTTTAGGCAACCCCTGTGAAAGGGTCGTTCGACCGCCAAAGGGGTCGCGACCCACAGGTTAAAAACCGCTGCTCTAGAGTCGACCGTCAGTGGAATGTCATTATACAGTGTGTGTGTGTGTGTGTGTGTGCGTGTGTGCGTGTGTGTGTGTGTGTGTGTGTGTGTGTGTGTAGTGCTCTAATTTTTTCACTGAAAGGTTTGACTTTTTCACTCTTTTCATCTTTGACATTTTTCATTCAAGTTCCCCAGAAATGTCATCTTGTACTACAAAGATGAAATTTACTTTCTCTTGGTGTTAATTTTACATTAAGAGATGACCTTTTTTAAGGATGCAATCTCCTTAGATCTAAGCAATTTCATAAGAAAGAAGCAATGGAAGTAGCCATTGTGACACAAATGAAAATACCTGTTCACAAGAGAGCAGCAGGGATGTTATGTGCCTAGGTAGAACAAACATTTCTATTTACAGTAGGGGATCATAAATGGAGAGAAAAAGGAAAAATAGAAATTAAGATGCTATTTGTAGGTGAACTTACTCTCCGACGATAAAAAAAACGCAGACCTAAATTAACCTCTTGCGGGATGTTTTCCCCAGTTAAATTAAAATTTAATCATTGCATTCCAGGTATCAGTGCAGACTTCTGTTCAATGTGACTTTGATTTGATTGTAACACAGTCTAATTTGAGATTAAATTAGTGTACTCATTTGGGAATAATGGACATGTTTTGATTCTCCACCTGCCCCTTATTATTTCTCAATTCATTCAGGAATTAGGCAGAGTCCTTATCTCAATATCTCTGAGGTGTAAGGTTTTATGCCAAAGAGTGTGTCCAAGGAATAATCCTCAAGATTAAGAAAAAGAAATGATGGAAATAGAAATAGTTTCTCCAAATTGGAGGGAGAGAAGTGAGGAGAGTTAAGAAATTTATAACTGCTTTAGCTGTTTCGATCAGTAAATAGAGCATCGGCCTGTAAACTAAAGGGTCCCAGGTTTGATTCTGGTCAAGGACACATGCCCAGGTTGGGGGCTCTATCCACAGTAGGGGGTGTGCAAGAGGCAGCCAATCAATGGTCCTCTCTCATCATTGATGTTTCTATCTTTTTCTCCACCTCCCTTCCTCTCTGAAATCAATATATATATATATATTAAAGTTATAACTGAGGTTAATATCCCATCAGGCTGCATGCCCCCAGGGATGTACAAGACATCTCAGAGCAGAAATGTAGAGGGGGATCAATCCTCTTCTGTAAAATCAGAGACAGGGAGGTAACAAGACTACAAGAAAGAATAAATATCTGGGTTACTAGAAATATGGAATCATCCATAGCTTTGCCGAACTTTTTATGACCCAGCTTGAACACACATGCATTAAAAGCTTTCACCTGTTCCTTCAAGAATATTACAGATGAAGTAGAAAGGCCTATCAGAGTTTAGGGGATCAAATGGCTGGAAAAGGACCACAACTCAGTGGTCATCCATCATACCTTCAGATCAAAAACCTGGGGAGGTGGGGGGGGAGAAGTTCCGAGATCTACCTGAAGGATAAAGCATTCAAGAATTCCCTGGGGTGGAGGTGGAAAGGTGGGGTAGGTTATAAGGGGTCAATGAGAGAAAAAAGGAGGACATATGCAATATTTTCAACAATAAAGATTTAAAACTGATTTGGCTCAGTAGACAGAGTGTCAGCCTGTGGACTGAAGAGTCCTAGGTTTGATTCCAGTCAAGGACACATGCCCGGGTTGCTGGCTCAATCCCCAGCTGATCAATGATTCTCTCTCATCATTGATGTTTCTATCTCATTCTCCCTTTCCCTTCTTCTCTGAAATCATTAAAATATATATTAAACAAATAAATAAAATATCACACCGTGAAACATCCCACCTCTATAGTACCTAAAACCATGAAAGATCCTAGAACTTAAACAAAACTCTTGACAAATGTGGGGTATATTATGACTTCCTGAATTAGATAAAAATAAAAGTCTCTTATCTTTTATGATTAAGAACTTAAGAAACATAAATATGTTTACCTACAGACCTGAATTTTATATAATTACATTTTATGGACTAATTATCCTGGTTGGCACAAACCACTGTGAATTCTCATTGATTTCATCATCAGTTAATGTCCTTAGGTCTTCTCCACATGAGCAGTTAATAAATAAAGCCTCCTTCATCCTTTATCCATGAAGATTCTTTTTTAAATATATACATATATTTTTATTGAATTCAGAGAGTAAGAGAGAGGGAGAGAGAGATAGAACCATCAATGATGAGAGAGATCATTGATCTGCTGCTTCCTACATGACTCACATTAGGGATCAAGCCTATAACAGGAACATGTGCCCCTATGAGGAGTTGAACTGTGACCTTCTGGTTCATAGGCTGAGACTCAACCACTGAGCCATGTCAACTGGGCACCCATGAAGATTCTTTAAAAAGCACTCAAGCTTTTATATTTATCACTATTAATATATCGTTTCTTAGTATTGACTAAATTAATTATTTGATAATGATGTGCTTTAACAGAGTCTCAGTAAGTACACAACAATATATTCAGAAAAGCAGCTAGTTGGAAAGAACTGGGGAGAAGAAGAATGTGGAATTAAATAAAGAGTTGACTTATTTCTTGCTCTTGCTACATTTGCCATTTGTTTTAGTTTTGTTCTTAGTGGGATGCAGGAGCAAGAGGAATAGGTAGATGATTTCCATGTGGCCAAATTAGAATATATAATGGCATCCTCTTCATTATTAGCTAATGAAAGCCTTTACTAAAATAAAGCATTTCAGAGTCACACATGCCTTTTGATACAATGAGGTGGGTGGAGTGGATGAGGTACAGACGTTGGATTTATTAAAGCATTTGTCCAATGGCAAAGAACTATTTAATAAAAGATATATGTCTAGAAGTATTTTAACATGATTTTCTTTTAATAACTATGTTAACCTTCCTGGTTCTGTAAAGGCTCAATCAAATTATTTTTTTACACTATAGACAATTTGAATGTTCACCATGAATTTTCTCTTCTCCAGAATAAATATTTGCTATTTCTTAAATTGTATTCTTAAGAGATCATTTCCAGATCGTTCACTCTCCTGATTGCCTTTTCTTGGATGTTCTCCAGTTGGTATTCACCCACTGAAATTTATGATATGCTTTAAAGTAGAACATTTAGAGCTCAGCATATACCTTTTTGAAGAATGGGAGTAGGCTACTCCAGTACGTAAGTCATAAATTGAATTCCTGTTATGTAAAATATTCGATGTATATTTCTTCTTCAAACTGCCCAAGTTAGTGTTTCAAATCACAATGTAATGCATTCATTTCAAAATATATACTACTAAAGATGGAAGACAAGGCTTGACATAAACACACTAAAAGCAAATTAAAAACCCCGTACGAATTGCTTTGCTGGGAAAAAGATACTGAATCTGGGCAGATTTTATCATCTGAATGTGGCCTTAGTTGCTATTATCAGCTCATAAAATGGCATGTTGTGAATGACATCAATGGAAACTTTTATGAAATGTTCTAATGAAAACAAAACAAATATTATAACAGTGACTGTCTCCAAAACAGCTTTCAAGAATCTAAGAATTCATAAAACTTTTCTACAATACAATCTGCCATGTAACTAAGACTCAAATGAAAAACAGGTATATAGAAGATAACATTACTTATTAAAACTGTTAATTATCACCATGAGAGATGAGTTAATGATTAATATCATAATAGTAACAGTAGGGTAGGGAGTTAAAATTATGGGGCTGATCTATTGTTAGGACATCAAAAAATGAGTGAATTCAGCACGGATAAAAGATTTAGCAACCATTCCCTCAAAATTTTCCATCAGTCTGTTGAATTGTCAGTGCTTAGATTTCTTTATGAACTTTAAAAAGTTGGCTTATCAAGTATATATTACATTATTTTTTTAAAAAATTAGCCATTTTTACTCTTATTATTATTATTTTTTTCCTTTTTGTGGCACTCCATGAACTTACAAATTATACCATTGTTCAAACTGACAATTGCTAGATTACATAATGTGCATTTGTACCTTTGGGGTATTTTAGAGAAACAATAATCAGCTAAATTATTTTCTTGAAATTCATCTTCAGATATATGTGTAAATTTCACTCTTTTTTAATTGAAGTAACCTGAGGGCTTTAACATGCACAGTTATTCTTTTCATGGATTATAACAATTATTTCAGGTCAATTTTTGAATTTCTCTTAGGTCTATTTAAAAAAGATCCAGGAACTACAAATATAGGATTGCTGTCAATTAGGTAAATAATGCATATTAAAATATTATTAAAACACTAGGGGTCCAGTGCATGAATTTGTGCACCTTGAAAGGAACTGTGGACTGTGAGGCTGCGGTGGGCACAGGGGCGGGTCTCGGCCCATCCTTTCCACCCCTGTCCGGCTCCTCCCGCTGCGGCCCCTCGTCCCCTGTCTGCTGGAAGCCCCTCTCCCTCTGCTGCTGCTCCCACGTGCTCATGGCACTGGCCCGCTCACACCCACTGATGGCATGAAGAGATTGGGACCAGCATGGGGTGCCAGCAGCAGGTGTGAGGGACGGGCAGGACCGTGGTGCAAAGGAGCAAAGAATTTTAAGTAACCACCAGAGGTTTCCCCGATGACAGCAACCAGCACCCCGCCTTGGTCTGCACCCCCCCCATCTGTTCCACCATCCTGCCGCAGCCAATGCCCACCATGTTCTGCACACGACCCCTGGTTGTCAGCACATGTCATAGCTACTGGTTGTTCAGGTGTTCTGCCTTTCGGTCTATTTGCATATTAGGGCTTTATATATATATAGATTTTTAAAAATAGTTACATCTTTATAGGGGATGTCTTCTCTAATAGAAATGGCAAGAAATCATTTAGTGTAATTATTTTAGTGGGGACTTTTTTAGATTTGTGAATATAGATATCTCATTCCTCAAGAAATGTATTTTGAGATCATAAGTTACTTTAAATGGCTCAGAGAGCCTTAAGCTAACTAGTATCCAAAAGTAAGATTAATATGATGGACTGTAATTGTTTGAAAGCACGATTATGGTCTTCTGGCTAGATAATGTACATATATATTCATTAAACTTCTTACATCCCAAGTATGGCTACCTGATTCTGACTATATTGAAGGGTGTTAACATTCTAGGAACTATAGTTTTTAATGATATGCACAAGATATCCAAATATTTTAGTTGCAAATATGATAAAGAACAGAAACTTCACTCCCAAACTTCCAATTATGAAATAATATTTCCTCCATGAGTTTATACAAGAATTCCACTTTGGCACATACAGACATTTAATCTTTGGTTGATTCTTATTTCCAGACAACAACAGGTAATGCCAATATCATATTCTGTTTTAATTTTAATTGATAACACTATTGTAGATGTCACCCATTTCCCTTCTTTTCCCCATCCATCCAACCCTCTCTTCCCCTCCTTTGGCCCTCAACACACTATTGTCTGTATCTATGCATATAGGTTCTTTAGCTAATTGCTTCAACTTCCCTTAATCAGTCACGCCCATCCCCCTTCCGACTGACATTTGTCAGTCTGTTCCATATATATACATATCTGGTTCTGTGTCTGCTTATAGGGTACTAGTGGTCCGGTGCATGAATTCATGCACATTGAAAGGAAATTAATTAGAAGAAAGATTTGTGCAGTAAGTATGTTACTACAAAAAATTACATGTCAAAATAGTATATATAATATATTATTATAAAATTAAAATACAGAATATTTTAATATCACTATTTGTCCTTTATAATAGAAGTGTCAGAGATGAAAGAAAATTAGTAAAATGTATATGAAAATAATATATAAGTTGATTAACAAACAATAACAACATGATATAACAAAAAAGACATGATATAAAAATCACAAAAACATGATATAAAACAACAAAAACATGGCTTTTTTTTGGCTTCAAAACATGATATAACAACAAATACATGATACAAAAACATATAAAAACAGCATTGATAAAAACAATGACTGATAAATTGATTAAAGTTATTCTAATGTCTCCCTGTACACCATATTAAGAGTAAAAACACTTTCAGAGTGCTTAAGTAATTTCCCTTGTGATGAAGTATTTACAACTTTAATGTCACACGCTCTTCAAAGTTGAAAGAAAGCAATATATAACTTACCATGCCCGAAAACAGGTTCAGGTAGGAATATTCTAGAGTTTGTCCTTGTGATTTATTAATAGTCATCACAAATGCTTCCATCAAGGAAACTGTCTTCAAATTAATTTAAATGGGAGGCCAGTGTCAAATGGGGACAAATAAATTTTTGGAATCAGAACAACCTCTCCTTTCACAGATCCTGTTAATACTTCAGCTTAGATTATGTTAGGTCACAATATTTTGATAATAAATCTAGTACCATTACAAAGACCCCATTTACTATTAAGATTTTCCAGTAGCATGATGATTGCACCTACTTTCGATTTTAATTTATGACATGGCATTCCCGAAGGCGTAATACTATTAAGAAGTTCAATGGGAAAATTTTCCTTGCCTGAGTCCAGTGTTTATTTTTAAATTGCCAGTGCATGTCATATGTACCAGCTGGTTGGTTGGATGGACAGTCGGACAGATGGGCGGGTGGTCACTTAGCCTTTTACATATATAGACAGTTTGACAGTGCCCTTCATATGTACCGGCTGGTTGATCGGTCGGAAGGTCAGATGGACATATGGTTGGTCACTTAGCTTCATATATATATATATACATACTAGAGGCCCAGTGCACAAAAATTTGTGCACTCGGGAGGGCGGGGGGGTCCCTCAGCCTGGCCTGTGCCCTCTCGCAGTCTGGGACCCCTCGGGAGATAACACCCTGCTGGATTAGGCCTGCTCCCGGATGGCAGAGGGCAGGCCCAATCCCTAGGTGCAGCCCCTGGTCGGGCTTAGAGCAGGGCCGATTAGGGAGTTGGGGCACCACCCCCTGTCATGCACAGAGCAGGGCGGATCTGGAGGTTGCGATGCCACCCCCAGTCACCCTTAGGGTAGGGCCTATAGGGGGTTGGAGCACCGCCCCT